>NC_079208.1:7341347-7516347 GCF_026745355.1 Beta vulgaris subsp. vulgaris
TCCAAATTGCACATTATAGCTCCAACAAGTTCACCTACAAGCACAACCAAACATGAAGGGAGAAACGAGACATGTACAAATAATAATAACTAAAAGGAAAGAAAAATAAGAAATTAAACTAAACAATCTATAAATTAACAAAACAAAGAAAATACATAATATGAAATTAAGAGCTAAAAGCTAGTAAAAATAACTAAAAACTCCAATTAAACTACAAAATCTAAAAAGAAGAATAAAGACTAAACTAGGTAGAAATTTATGAAAATAACTATGAAAATAATGTAAAAACTACTCCTAAAAGTGACATAAATGTCACTTATCAACAGCCGATCAAAACTGCTAGTATTCAGATTTGCAAACAAATAATATCAAATTCACTTCAAGACTGTTGCTCGAAGAGGGAGACTGAAGTGCCGTTGCTGCTCAAAGTCGAAGATGGCCAAGAGACTCGAAGTGTTGTTGCTCGAAGTCGAAGATAGCCGGGAGAATCGAAGTGATATTGCTCGGAGATAGGAGACTCGAAGTCGAAGACCACGAGAGAGAGAAAGTGAGAGTATTGAAGTGATGATGAGAGTCGAAAATGGAAATCCCAATTCTGCTTCATCTTTTCTCAGGAAACTCAAAGAGGAAAGTTAGGGCTTAGAGAGTTAGAGCTGAATCTGATGACTGATGAAGTGATGAGAGTCAATTACTCTATCTTGGACTTTTGGGCTTTCTCATAATTTGGACTTTTGGTTTTGGGCTTACTTATGGACTTACGTTTTCTCACATAAGTGAGTCTACAGACTCTACACTACTTAAAAAGTAATAATTAATTAATATAATTATTATAAAAAATTATATAATAATAATATAAAATAAATTTATTCGGTTTTTCGTCAACCGTTTTATAGAAAATCATAATCGTAACTGTACTATTTAACTGTAATTTTTACCGATTCGGTAACTGAATTGTTTAATCCCAAATTTTCCGGTTCGTTGATCGCGGCATCGTCCATTTTAACCGGTTTTCTAGTATTTCGATACGGTATTTCGTTTTCGTTTTTTTTAACACACCTTACATGCTTAAATAATATATTTTGAATCTGGTGCTATTCACAAGTTGTGGTTTAGTAATAATTTTATGTTTTGTATTGTTTTTTATATTTTAAATATCTTTGACATGATTAAATGAAAAATATTAAGAATCCATTGTTGAAAAATATAATTATTTCCCCAGCTTGCGACTCCCTTCCTTTTTATATAAATGCTCCATTTCTCCTTGTATAATTGACAATGGCTAACTTTGACTATTATATTATTCATTACTAAATGTTCATAAAAAAATTAATATTTTAAAAATACACGTCGAAAACAATTCAAAAACATCTTGTATGCTAAGAAGATCCTTAACCATGAAAAAAATGGTTCATGATCAGGGCACATTTTTGTTTTTGCTTAATAAAAAATATAAGTAATGTTCATACATGATCCAAGTGTAACAGTTGAAAATATATGGGAACTCTTGAAAATTTTGGTATCCATCTAAATTTCCTTAAATATCGTTTATGTATTTGTTATTCCCAGATAATTAATGAGGGCCAAAAGGTCATAGAAATTAAAATAAAAAGCTCTAATGTATCTGCCATTTTTTTTTTTGCGTGAAGGTAACTTTCATATCTATAAAACAAAAGAAACAACTATCAAAGTAATAATTGAAAATTTCTATTTGATCATATTCATTATCTATGGAGATATAGTTATATACTTAAATTCACCTTAAAAAAAGTTATACAGCTATACATGTTCATTATTACATATTACATATTCCTACTTCCTTTTACACTCCCTCTCAAGATGAGAGTGGGAAGGTATGAGCACTCCCATCTTGCTTAAGAATCTGTTGTACTGATGGACAGGAAGAGCCTTGGCGAGTACATCAGCACTATTTGTAGCACTACCTAATGGGTCTTCGTAGCAGAACATATATACCTTGCAATTATTGCAACTTAAAAATTGTCCAAATTCCAAAAGCTCCTGCTTCTGAAGCATGTCGACATATAAGTTTTGTTTCATTTGTTGAACATAAGAAGCATGCAGTGAGATGTAGTAGTTGATAGGTTGAACTATACCTTGAATTATTTATTTAGTGTTAGGATCGGGTTTACGTCCATCTATTTAGGTTAATCAGTATGATATTACTATGTAAACCCTATTATTAACCTTTGCTTCGTAATTATTCTGTAATTTGTACTCTCTTTCAAACCTAATTAAACCGTTTCTCTTATGCATGAGGACTTAGCTAACACATTGTTAGTGAACCACGTGTCGATTGTTCATTGTTGTTTGTTTTGTTAATTGCATCTGTCACAATTCAACATGCTAAGACATAGAGTCTAACATCAACATGATTGCATCGATCCTGTCGATTGTTCTGATTCGTGTGTTCTTGCCGCGAACTTGGTTTATGCTTATTTGCAGTGGCTTCTAAGACCTGCTGCATAGTGTTGTAGTTCCTGACAGATCATACCCATCTGGTCGTAGGGGTGGCAATGAGATGAGACAACTCACGAGTTACTCGAGATTGACTCGGTCAATACTCGACTCGAGTGAGCTCGAATCGGACTCGAGCTCGACTCAATATGTTGGTGAGTCGAGTTGAGCGACTCGATACTCGACTCGGAAACTCGTGAGACGTTTGAATACCCAATTATCAATAGGAAAATACCTAAATTCAACATTTTCCTACCTTATTGCCGCTTGTAACATGAGACACTTGCAAGCTACTCGAAATCTACTTGGGCAAAGCTCGACTAGGTCAATGCTCGACTTCGTCAAAGTTCAGTCAAAACTTGGTCAAAATTCGACTCAACTCAAACTCTAAATGCTAACCAGCCAAGTCGAGCTAGCTCAAACTCGAACTTGGCTTGCATCATTGTCACCCCTAATCCGGCCTCTCATTCCCCTTTGCACTTCAGTTTGTACTGAAAATGTGCACATAACGATGTGCATTACAAATTAGCGCATTGCTACCAATTTGGAGCTGGAACATAGGCCAATGGCCGCATTCTAGGATGTTGGAGATAGGTTCTTGCTGCCACTTATAGGAGTTTGGTCATTGTTGTCATTATCCTTAATATCTCTTCTTAATTACAGTATTACAAGTTAACTAATAGCCGTATTCTTTTCTACATCTACATTCTAAAAAAAAGATAAATTCAAAAAAAGAAAAGTTGAATAGAACATACCCTATTCGTGCAACGGAGCAATATAACTAATAATAAATTAATTAAAGTTGTTAGAAATTGATATTTTAGATTAATCCAAAAATATAAATCTGATAACATTTGTATTTATATATTAGCTTTGAAATGCAGTTGTATTTCTTAAATAATGCAAAATTTTCAACATTCATGTATTTCAAAACAGATGTAGTGCCCAAAAAGTTTGAACTTAAGTTTGGACTTTGTACTCAAAGTGGATGAACCCAAATCCTGTTTGACATTCTTTAGATTCAAAAATCTGAGTGCAAATCTAGTTCAAACTTTTTAATACACTCTACTCCAAAAGGTTTTGATTGAATTTGACTAAATTTTGAACTTTTTTCAATTCGTTTATATCGTTACTACTAACAAGAAACAACTCCATATTCGAACAAACTACAAATATTCTGTCACTCTCGGTGTGTTTAATGTGCAATGAGATGGCAAAGATTTTATCCTGGATTGTGATGGAATGACTATATAATAGAAGTATATATTGTTTTAGAACAAATGATTTTATTTATTGGTGAATAGCGTACTACAAGACATACTTTATACACTCAAAGCGATAAATATGAAAGAACTGAAACAAGAAACACATGTTGTCATCATATATTTATTGAGCAAACAAATAAATTGAATTTTCGGTAATCTATAAATTAAAGGATAACTCAAATAAAAATTTAAGCAGTGCCAAATGCCCTCTTCATCCTCATCACCTCTGCATTACTTAGAAGAGTGATTTGTTGAGCTATGTCAGCAGGTAAATTACCACCAAATAAGGAGTTCATAGTGAATTGAATTGCTGGGTTTGCACCATTCAAACTAACAAATGCGGTAGCTGGGGTTGTACCAACATTAACTTGAAAATGAAGCATGGCTTGTGGGAAAATCATAACATCTCCAACCTCAAGTCTTCTGTAGTATGCAGTGTTGTTTGTGTCAATGAATCCCGCAATTATTGACCCTCTTGACACGATTAGAACTTCTGATGTTCGGTGTGAGTGTACAGGTATAACTCCACCGACACCAAAGTCTAACCTTGCCATAGAAATACCTAGACCATTCAAAGCTGGGAATTGATCAACAAATGCAAGAGTTACGTTGTTTCCTGGTACATTTGTGATCGTTCTGCTACCACGGAAGCCAGTGTAAACAAAGTCATCTGTTGTTAGAGTAGCAGGATCTCTACAAGCATATCCTTCTGGTCCCCTTGGGAGACTACGATCTGCTACGCAAAAATCAACTTCTATTGCATGAGAGAGACACACCAAGAGTGAAAAGGTGAAGAAAACTACAAGGTTATTCATTTTGCAATTAATTGTGTGCTAGAATTATAAGAGCCCAAGAGGTAGATTTGCTAAGGGGAGTTTTGTTACTTGCTTTGTGTTTTTCTTGGATATGAGATATGGTAGCCAAGATTGGCACCCTATATATATAATGATACTCATCCTTTGTCAACCAAAGGCGACTACTAGACATTTTTTTATTTTCCGGTGCAAATTAGTTGCTCAAGCCATAAGTCAATTTTCACACAACTCTTCAAGATTTTAGAAAAAAGCCTCCCGTTTGATCAAGTGGGCTTTAATTTTGTCTTCAACTATTCAACAATAGTAGTCAGTAACCGAAAATAAAAAATTCAATTAGACGCGTTGTGCAAAATACCGAGCTTAATTAATTGAAATTTTGAAAATAACATATTGCATTTCAGCTATATGGAAAATTCATAGATGGTGGGTGATTATTAATTATACTCTTGCATGGATTGAATATAGCACATGATCTGCATAGTGTTTTTATCAATGGACTCGGTATTACTGTATCTTCTTATGTGTTTCTTGTATTTGTCTATAGTTTTTTTTATTGCTATTATTACGTAATTAGTTTCTTGTACTTTTCTCCATGTCTTGTATTTTTTTTTATTAGGAAATTAAGTCAGCCCAAGGACTAGCCTATTCAAGGCTACTAGTCTGTAGGAAACACCAATGCATTGGCTGGTAAGGCATGCATAGCATGCTAAGGAAATACCCCAGCATAATGCCGGGAACCCCTGACCTCAGGGGCTAAGGGGAGCACTCCACCCACTTGAGCTAACTCCTATCCTTCATGGACTCTTGTATTTGATTCCTCAACAAAGTCATGTAATTAATACAGTTTTCTAATTTTCTATTGGGTGCAAGGCACAGTGGCGGATCCATAATTATAATCTCTCCGTTTCATTTTAATCTACACACTTACACTTTGAACGCATGCCAATGCAAAACTTTGAAGACATATATCTTTAGTTTTATATTTGTAAAAATTATAAAAAGTACATATTAATAAAATACATGTTATGATGAATCTAACAAGATCCCACACGACTACATTTTCATCCGCGTATAAATCACAAATGATGGTCAAAGTGAAATTTGTGAATAGTGTAAAATATCAAAGGGTAACAATTAAAATGAAACGGAGGGAGTATATTATTTCTTCAAGAAACGAAAAAAGTGCAAGTATTAAGGTTTGAACTATAAACCCTATACAAGAAGTCATAAAAACTAATATAGCATCTAATATCAACTTGCTATGGTATATGTAGTTCATATTTGTGCAAAATATAGTACATGCCTCAAATCATTGGAGGCCATGTTCTGGTTCAAGTAACACTCTGTAGTTTTTTTTTTTTTGAGGAAAGAAAAAATTAGGTAGGATCCTAAGATAAGGATCGCTCTAAAATATCCTTTCGGATGATCAAGAAAACAAAACATCAGGAGAATTAAACCAATAGATAAGATTAAAAATGGAGTGCCTTCGATGAGCTATCCAATCAGCAGCATAAAATTTTGCTCAACAAATTTACTATCCCTTGTATTAGTGAATAGAATTTTCTAAGCTTCTCAAATAATTCATGGTAGTAATGGTGATGAATTGAGTTTAACGATTTATAAAGCCCATGTGCATGATACATAACTAACATCTTATTTTGGGGGGCTCTTTTAATGTTAATCTTAAAACCTAACTATTAATATGTATTTAAAACTATCTAAACTAGGGGTGTTCATGCATGGGTGGTTAACCGTACCGAAATAAAATTCCGGAACGGTAGCCGAAAGTATTGGTTTGTCATATTTGAAAACTGTAACCGTTCAAACCGGTAAGCGGTAAATGCATAGACGGTTAACTAATTTTTCGATACGGTTTTCCGGTTAACCATTAATTTTATATATTAGATTTCAATTTTTTCTCAACATAAATAATATACCACTCACTAGTATAGAATGACGATTTGTGTCGGATGCGAGGGGCCCATTTGCGTCGTACATGGTTCCGACGACAAAGGTCTTGACGCAGAACAGGATACAAGATCTGCGTCGGACAACGACGCGACGTAGTTGATCAGCTATCTGCGGCGGACCCTTCCTATGCGACACAAATTGTGTTTCATCTGCGTCGCACATTGACCAACATGCGACGCAGATGGAGACAGCAGCCCAGCAAGCCACACTGATTTGCGTCGCACGTTAGTCAAAGTTTGACGCATAATAACCATTTTTTTTATTTTAAAAAATTCCATTTGCGTCGGACATGGTCTTGCATGCGACATAAATGGGTAATTTTTGTTAAAAACAAAATAAATTCACGTATGCGAGAATGAATACAAAGTCTGAATCTACACATTAATCCTAAAATACAAGAAAGAAAAAAAAGAAATTAAATTCTAAATTCACTAATCGAAGGTAGAAGAATAACGCAGAGCAACAAAATTAAAAACGAAATTGAATCAACATCACTAAAAATGAAATTCAACTGACATAAAAACATAAAAGCACAACAATCTCTCCTAATCAACCACTACAAAATCAACAGAAGCAATCAACCATAATCTATACAAAATAAAAAATTTAAAAAACGAAATTAAAAACATAAATTTTCAGATCTGACACAAAAAAGGAAATTTAAAAAATGAACCCAAAAAAAATCAGATCTAACATACAAGAATGAAATTGCACTAAATATATTAAAAAAAAGCTAAATCGCCAAAACGAGATCGAACTTCATTCTCGTTCTTCTTCAATTTTCATTCTTGAATTTGAGAAAATAGTAGCGAGAAAATCACCCTTCAATTTGAGGAAAAAATCAATGAAAAATATCGTGTTAGCAGCGAGGAATTCGAAGGGCTCATCGGGGGATAAAATGGATGAAAAGCCGCCCTTCGTTTTTGGTGTTGTCGCATCGGAGGATTCAGTGGTTGTCGGTGTTGTCGGAGCATTCGTGAATTGTGAAGGAAGACCAAGGAAAAGAACTGGTGGTATGAGAAAAAGAGAGAGGGAGAGAAAGGGGGGGGGGGGGGGGGGAGGGAGGGAGGGAGAGGGAGAGTGACGGATTGATGTGTGTTTAGGGTTTGAAAATAAGGGAAAGCAGGCATGCTTATCTGCGTCGCACATATATCCAATGCGACATAGATAAACCCAAATCTCTAATTCTATAAAAAAAACATACGTTGCACATCATGTGCGACACACATGAGCTACGTGCGACGTAAATCCTGTTCGTCATATGCATCCTGCCTCATTATGATGCGATGCAAATGACCCTTCCACTCATTTGATGTGAGTGTTTGCGTCGCAAGTTTTCTGATGTATGATGCAAATAGGCTCTTCCTGAGCTTTTGCGTCAGTTCTTCAGTAGTGCGATGCATATAAACCGATGCAAATTGACAATTTTGTACTACTGATTAATACCAAGATTCTCAATAAAAGACAATCATCTCTAAAACATTCCACATCATACAATACAATAAATACATATCTCATAGTTTTGAGAAAAAACAAGCACAAAAATCTAAACTATTACAAGTTGGTAGTTCACAGTGAGTAGTTCACAATGAGAGTAGTTCACAATCATCTCTAAACTATGGCAGAGAGTAGTTTATCCTTACAGTCATCTTCGAAATAGAACAACAACATACAACAAATGCACAAACTTACACAGTCGACCAAAACTGCTAGTATTCAGATTTGAAAACAAATAATATCAAATTCCTACTTCAAGGCTGTTGCTCGAAGAAGGGGACTCGAAGCGCCGCTGCTGCTCGAAGTTGAATACATCCAAGAGACTCGAAGTGATGTTGCTCGAAGTCGAAGATGGTCGGGAGAATCGAAGTGATGTTGCTCGAAGATAGGAGACTCGAAGTCGAAGACCACGAGAGAGTGTGTGAGAGTAATGAAGTGATGAGAGTCGAAAATGAAAACCCTAGTTCTGCTTCATCTTTTCTCAAGGAAACCCGAAGAGGAAAGTTTGGGGTTAGAGAGTTAGAGCTGAATCTGATGACTGATGAAGTGATGAGAGTCAATTACTCTATCTTGGACTTTCGGGCTTTATTATATATTTGACTTTTGGTTTAAGGCTTACTTACTGACTTATGTTTTCTCACATAAATGGGTCTACAGACTCTGCACTACTTTACTTACTAATTTTTTATATTTAATTAAAAAAACATTAATTAATATAATTATTATAAAAAAATATATAATAATAATATAATATAAATTTTTTTATATTTTTTTGTTAACCATTTTATAAAAAATCATAATCGTAACCGTACTGTCAACCGTAATATTTACCGGATAGGTAACTGAACCGTTTAATCCCAAATTTTTACGGCTCGATAATCGCCCATTTTGATCGATTTTTTAGTTTTTCAGTACAATATAGGGATGGGCATGGGTCCAGGACCCTACCCAGACCCTGTTGGACCCGACCCTAATTTAAGGGTCTGGGGCCAAGTGAATTTTTTAGGGTCCGGGTATGGGTCTTAAAAATTTGGACCCAGACCCTACCCTAAACTCATTTTCACTTTTTTTTATAAAAAAAGCAAACTGATTTTCTAAAAGACTAAAACTTAAACTAAAACATCAAAACACCCATTATGAACTCTTATGTAAGTTGTGTTTGTTTCATTTTTTTTCAGTTTATATGTTTGTGTTTGTTTCGTTTTTTTTCAGTTTATATGTTTGTGAAATATGTTTGTTTCGTTTTTTTTTTCAATTTATAAATATGTGTTTGTTTCTTTTTTGCAATTTATATGTTTGTGTTTGTTTCATGCGAATTCTTGTGTTTGTTTCATGCGATTTTTTTTGTTTGTTTCATATATACGAATTTCAGATGATTGTTGATATTAATAATGCTGAAATTTTGGCAAAATAAAGAATTTAGACCTGGACCCTCCAGACCCTTAGGGTCCGGGTTCAGGTATGGGTTTGCAAAAAAATAGGGTCCGGGTCTAGGGTCCAGCTGGACGGCCTAGACCCGACCCAGACCCGACCCTTGCCCATCCCTAGCTACAATATTTCAGTTTCGGTTTTTTGTGAACACCCCTAATCTAAACACTTTGGTAGTTATGTCATGTAAGTGCAGTTTGTCATTTACCCTACCTGCTTAAATAATATATTTTGAATCTCGTGCAGTACACAAGTTGTAGTATAGTAATAATTTCATGTCTTGTATTGGTTTTTACACTTCAAATATCTTTGACATGATTAAATGAAAAATATTAAAAATCCATGATTGAGAAATATTATTATCTCCCGAGCTTGCGACTCCCTCCCTTTTTATATAAATGCTCCATTTCTCCTTGTATAATTGATAATGGCTAACTTTGACTATTATATTATTATATTATTCATTACTAAAAATCCATAAAAAAATTAATATTTTAAAATTTGGAGCTGGAACTTGCGGCAGTGGCCGCATTCTAGGATATTGGAGATAGATTATAGCTGCTACTTATAGGAGTTTGGTCATTGTTGTCATTACCCTTAATCTCTCTTCTTAATCACAGTATTACAACTTACAAGTTAACTAATAGACGTATTCTCTTCTACATATACATTCTAGAAAGAAAAAAAAGATAAATTTAGAAAAAAAATATAAGTTGAATAGAATTAGACCCTATTCATGCAAAGGAGCAAAATAACTAATAATCAATTAATAAAAGTTATTGAAAATTGATATTTTAGATTAATCCATATATATATATATATATATATATATATATATATATATATATATATATATATAGGAATGGGATCTTGTGAAAACCACTAGTTAATCTGAAAACTGAAAACAAGCAATCTCAACCGTTAGATTATACATAATATAATCTGACGGTTGAGTTTTGAGCCAAAAAATCAAGCTGCTTTCTCTCTCTTACTCTTTCTTCTCCCCCCTCTCTCTCTCTCCTTCGTTTATTCTGAAACTCAAACTTTCTCTCTCCTCTTCTCCTCTCTCTCTCCTTCGTTTGCTTTCTCTCTCTTCCTCTCCTCACCGGTAATTTTCTCTAACCTCATCAACAATGGCGTCGGCCGCCATGGATTCACCTTTCTTCAACTCACGTTTGCAGAGCTTCACAATGTTTCTCTCTCCTCAAATCCTTACCTTGAGACTCTTGCGCCAAGCCATGTCGTCTTCGTCACTTCTTCTGGTCGCCGATTCATCGCCGTTGATGGAGTTTATGCGCTTCTTCAATAGAAGCAGCAGCTCCTCCTACCAAGTCGAAATCAGAAGACAGCAATTACTCCGCGTTCTCAGGACTTCAATGCTTGGTACCTCGATATTATCGCCCATGCTGAGCTTGCAGATTATGGTCCTGTTCGTGGTACCATGGTTATTCGCCCTTATGGTTATGCTATCTGGGAATCCATTCAGGTCTAACTATTTTTACTTACTTTTTTTTTAGTTTTTTCAAGTGACCACCTTTGCTTTAAACTTTTTTGTGTTTGGTTTTATTGGGTAATTGTAGGATTATTTGAATGTGAAGTTCAAGGAAACTGGTCACAGCAACATGTACTTCCCACAAGTACCCTCAAATGAAGAAATATTTCTGTTTTGATTATTGATTGATGAGGTTGAATAATTTTAAATTTCTCTGTTTTCTGGTTTGAGAGTTATGTGATTTGATGAGTAATGGTTAATTTTATGATAATTTGACTTGTGAATTTTTGGTGGATTTTGGTGTAGATTTATTGAAAACTTAAAAGTTACCCTATATCAAGTTTTTTTATTAGTTTCCAAAGTATTGTTATTACTTGCTGTTTTAAAGCTATTTGTTACCCCCTCTCACTAACATATATTTGGCGAAATTCATACAAAGTATTGTTATTAGTTGCCAAAGTATTGTGATTAGTTGCTGTTTTAAAGCTATTTGTTACCCCCTCTCACTAACATATATTTCAAGGTAAAAAGTTACCTTAAAAGTGATATTAGTTACTCTTATAATAAATAAAGTTACCCTTGAAATATATAGAACTATCCTTAATATAATAAAGTTACCCCTAAACTGACAAAAGTTACCCTAAAAGTGTTAAAAGTTACCCTAAAGGGGTTAAAAGTTACTTTGTTTTCAGTTTTCAGCCTAAGAGTGGTTTTCAGCGGATCCTTCCCCTATATATATATATATATATATATATATATATATATATATAATATATATATATATATAATAATTATATATTATATATATATATATATTATATATATATCATTTGTATTTATATATTAGCTTTGAAATGCAGTTGTATTTCTTAAATAATACAAATATTTCGACATTAATGTATTTCAATACAGATATAGTGCTCAAAAAGTTTGAACTTAAGTTTAGACTTTGTACTCAAAGTGGATGAACCGGAATCCCGTCTGACATTCTTTAGACTCAAAAATCTGAGTGCAAATCTAGTTCAAACTTTTTAGTACAGTCTAGTCCAAAAGGTTTTGATTGAATTGGACTAAATTCTGAACTTTTTTCAATCCGAACTCCGTATTTGAACAAACTATGAATATTCTGTCACCCTCGATGTGTTTAATGTGCGATGAGATGACAAAGATTTTATCTTCGATATTGATAGAATGACTATATAATAGAAGTATAGATTGTTTTGGAACGAATGATTTTATTTACTTGTGAATGTACTACAAGACATACTTTATACACTCAAAGCGATAAATATGAAAGAACTGAAACAAGAAACACATGTTATCATCATATATTTATTGAGCAAACGAATAAATTCATTGATTTGGTGACCAATAAAGGTTAACTTAAATAAAATTTTAAGCAGTGCCAAATGCCCTCTTCATCCTCATTACCTCCGCATTACTTAGAAGAGTGATTTGTTGAGCTATGTCAGCGGGTAAATTGCCGCCAAATAAGGAGTTCATAGTAAATTGAATTGCTGGGTTTGCACCATTCAAACTAACAAATGCGGTAGCTGGGGTTGTACCAACATTAACTTGAAAATGAAGCATGGCTTGTGGGAAAATCATAACATCTCCAACCTCAAGTCTTCTGTAGTATGCAGTGTTGTTTGTGTCAATGAATCCCGCAATTATTGACCCTCTTGACACGATTAGAACTTCTGATGTTCGGTGTGAGTGTACAGGTATAACTCCACCGACACCAAAGTCTAACCTTGCCATAGAAATACCTAGACCATTTAAAGCTGGAAATTGATCAACAAATGCTAGAGTTACATTGTTTCCGGGTACATTTGTGATCGTTCTGCCACCACGGAAACCAGTGTAAACAAAGTCATCTGTTGTTAGAGTAGCAGGATCTCTACAAGCATATCCTTCTGGTCCCCTTGGGAGACTACGATCTGCTACACAAAAATCAACTTCTATTGCATGAGAGAGACACACCAAGAGAGAAAAAGTGAAGAAAACTGAAAGGTTATTCATTTTGCAATTAATTGTGCTAGAATTATAAGAGCGCAAGAGGTAGATTGGTTAAGGGGGGTTTTGTTATTTGCTTCGTGTTTTTGTTGGATATGAGATATGGTAGCCAAGATTTGCACCCTATATATATAGAGATACTCATCCTTTGTCAACCAAAGGCGACTACTAGACATTTTTATTTTCCGGTGCAAATTAGTTGCTAAAACTAGAAAGTCAATTATCACACAACGCTTTAATTTTGTCTTCAACTGGTCATCGATAGTATTCAGTTGAAAATAATAAATTCAATTAGACGCGTTGTGCAAAAATACCGAGCTCAATTAATTGAAAATAACATATTGCATTTCAGCTATATGGAAAATTCATAGATGGTGGGTGATTAATCTGATTATTAATTATACTCCTGCATGGTTTGAATGCATAGTGTTTTTATCAACGGACTTGGTCTTACCATATCTTCTTATGTATTTCTTGTATCTATCTAGAGTTTGTTACTGCTATTATTACGTAATTAGTTTCTTGTACTTTTCTCTTGATAGTATACATAGACTCTTGTATTTGATTCCTCAACAAAGTCATCTAATACAGTTTTCTAATTTTCTTTTGGGTGCAATTGCGGAGCCATAATAATATTATTTTCCTCAACAAACCAAAAAAGTGCAAGTATTAAGCTCACAAAAACTAATATAGCATCTAATATCAACTTGCTACGGTATACTGTATATATTTTTGCAAAATATAGTACATGCCTCAAATCATTGGGGCCATTCCCCAGTTCAAGTAACTCTTATAGTATTTTTTTATAGAGGAAAGAAAAAACTAGGTAGGATCTCAATAGAAAGATCATCCTAAAACATCTTTTCGGATGATTAAGAAAACGGAACATCAGGAGAATCAAACCAATAGGTAAGATTAAAAATGGAGTGCCCTCGATGAGCGATCCAATCAGCAACACAAAATTTTGCTCAACAAAATTAATATCCCTTGTATTAGTGAACAAAATTTTCTAAGCTTCTCAAATAATTCATGTTAGTAATGGTGATGAACTGAGTTTAGGGATTTATAAAGTCCATGTGCATATACATAACTAACATCTTATTTTTGGGGTTTTTATTTTATGTTAATCTTACAACTAACTATTAATATATATAGAAAAATTGATAGGAATAATCCCACCTTTCGGCTGTCTTCTTAAAACAGTCTCAGTAACTCAATAAAATCCCACCTTTTATCTTCTCTTCTTAAAATGGTCCGTTACCTATTAATGACTTACGATTACAGGTAAAAGACCCACGTGCTCTATTTTCTGCAAAATGAATCCCCACGCCTCTCTCTCCTCATCTTTGAAACTTAGCCCCACCTCCCCCTTCTCTCTCGCTCCTTATTACTAAAACTTACTCTACCTTCTGCCACGACAATCGAAATAACTGGGTAACAACCAAACCCAATTCCATGTCTTTCTCTCATTTTTTCCTCTCCTACCTCCGTTTTTTCTGCCTTATCCCTTGTTTAAGAGGGCTTTTTTCCTTTTCCCCTTTTTATTCCATTTTTAGCCACTTAGCTTCTTCGATTTCACTCTTGAATATCTCTCCGTTATTTTGGAAAAAAAATTCCCACTTTCTTCACTCTTTTACTGAGCCTAAAACCCAATTTTGGAAGGGCTCAAAAATTAGAAAATAAAAGATGCATCAAAGAATGAAGCAACAATAACAACAAGCTCTGATGCAACAATGGATCCTTCAATAAGAAGCTTCCCTTTATCATCCGGGTGTTCTACTTGATTTTTCGCATAATTATATCTTCAATTTTTATTATTTTTTTTTTATTTTTTTGTATTTATAACCATTAGATTAGATGATTATTGGATAATATGGGTTGAATTGGACGGACTTTTTCAAGTTGAAAACTTGGGTCATTGTTCTTTTTCAAATTTGTAGTATTTACACCTGAAATTGATGATTTTTGGGGAAATCAAATGATGGGTAATGCGGTTTTGACATTATAATGTATAAAATCAAGAACTTGTTTGTTCTTTGTGGATATGTTGAGTACTAAGTTTCAAAATCTAAATATATAGTTGTGTGTTTGAGTGGCAAGGTGTGATTTTACATTGATGTGTGTGGGTTCAATTTTTTGGGAAGATAATTTTTCATTGAAAAGGAGACATATTTGAGAATTTAGCAATTTTGGCTTAATCTCTAGCTACTCGCTGGAGCGTCTGCGTTTCGACGACTGTTTGACGGAGGAGAGGACGTCCATGTAGATGCTGGAGCAGAATTGATCCCCAGTGCCAGCGAGGACATTGCATTAACCTTATGGCCTGTTTGGATTATGGAATTTGATTTGAAATTCTGGAATTGGGCCAAATCACTTGTTTGGATCATCTAAGAATTTGCAATTGTATTTGAACCAAATCCAAGACTCATAAAAAGTAAGGCATAATTGGAGAATTTGAAATCCAACCAAAACATATGTCATTTCAAATCCAAAATAAGTTTCAGTTTTATTTCTATCTCCTCTCTCATCACTCTCCCCCTTCTTCTCTCTCCCACCATTAACAATACCATTACAAACATGTTCAAATTATGCATTTATAATTCCTAATTTTTCCCAAACAAATTATTTGGATTTGAATGTGGGGATTTACAATTCTAGAATTGAAATGAAATCCATGTTCCCAAACACAACCTTAGAGTTTTTGTCGACTGATCTCCCACTTATGTCTCTCCTCCATATGTGCTGATTGCTGTGAAGAAGTTTCTTTTTTTTTTTAAAAAAAAAAGGTTAATCGATTTCCAACAGGTAACAAGTAAAACAGGACCATTTTAAGAAGATATGGGTAAAGGTAGGATTTTATTAAGTTAGTCCAAAGCTGGGATTGTTTTAAGAAGACAACCCAAAGGTGGGATTATTCCCATCACTTTTTCCAATATATATTTAAAAGTATCTAAACTAGGGGTATTGATGGGTGGTTAACCGTGCCGAAATAAATATTTCGGCACGGCAACTGGAAGTATCGATTCGCCATATTTGCGAACCATAACTGTTCAAATCGGTAACTAGGGGTGTTCATAGAAAACCGAAATCGAAAAACCGTATCGAAAAGCCGAAAAATCGATCTAAATGGGTGGTTACCGTACTGACAAAAAGTTTTAACGGTACAGTTACCGAACCGATAAAATTAACGGTTAAACGGTACGAATACGGTTATGATTTTTAAGTGAACGGTTAACCGAAATACTGAATTTTTTCTCTCTATGTAATCATTGTGAAACATTTTCAAACAATTAAATTAATTCTAATATTTTTTTGCTAAGTTGCAACAATTAGAAGAAGTATGTAATTATTTGGAAACTCTAGTACTAATATAAGCACTATAATTAATTGGAAAATGGAGTGAATTCTTAGTGTTAGTTATGTTTTTCAATGGATTTATTATCCACTTTATAATAAAATTTATATTAGAATATATATAATATTATAATATATGCAGAAAAAAATTTGAAAATATATATGTTTAAGTAAAACATAATTGTATAACTTAAATAACGGTTAATGGTTAACCGGAAGACCGTACCGAAAAACCGGTTAACCGCTTAGTCGGTAACCAGTTTAAACGGTTGCGGTTACGGTTCACAAAAAGAGCGAACCGAAATCTCCAGTTACCGAACCGAAATGTTATTTCGGGACAGTTAACCACCTATGAGCATCCCTACTGGTAACCGCATAAAAGGTTAACTGGTTTTTCGATACTGTTTTCCGGTTAACCATTAACTGCTACTCAGGTTTTATCAAATTATTTTGCTAATTTTATATATTAGATTTCAAAATTTTCTCAACATAAATAATATACCATTAATACCAAGATTCTCTATAAAAGACAACCATCTCTAGAAACATTTCACACCATACAATATAGTGAATACATATTGAGAAAAAACAAGCACAAAAATCTAAACTATTACAAGTTGGTAGTTCAAAGTGAGTAGTTCACAATCATCTCTAAACTACGGTAGAGAGTAGTTAATCCTTACAGTCATCTTCGAAATAGAAAAGCAACATCAAATGCACAAACTTACATAGCCGACCAAAACTATAAGTATTCATATTTGCAAGCAAATAATATCAAATTCCTACTTCAAGACTATTGCTCGAAGTGTCATTGCTGCTCGAAGTCAAAGATGGCCAAGAGACTCGAAGTGTTGTTGCTCGAAGTCGAAGATGGCCGCGAGAACCGAAGTGATGTTGCTCGAAGATAGGAGACTCGAAATCGAAGACTACGAGAGAGAGAGAGAGTGAGAGTAATGAAGTGATAAGAGTCGAAAATGGAAACCCCAACTGCTTCATTTTTTCTCAGGGAAAATCAACTAGGAAAGTTAGGGCTTAGAGAGTTAGAGCTGAATCTAACGGCTGATGAAGTGATGAAAGTCAATTACTCTATCTTCGACTTTTGGGCTTTCTCATAATTTTGACTTTTGGTTTTGGGCATACTTATGGACTTATGTTTTCTCAAATAAATGAGTCTACAGACTCTACACTACTTTACTTACTCAATTACTGCATTTAATAAAAAATAATAATTAATATATAAAATAAATATAATAATAATATAAATTAAATTTATTCCCCTTTTCAGTTAACCATTTTATAAAAAATCATAATCCTAACTGTACCGTCTAACCCTAATTTTTACCGGTTCGATAACTAAATTGTTTAATCCCAAATTTTTCGGTTCGGTAACCGCTCATTTTGACCGATTTTCTAGTTTTTTGATACGGTAAATCGGTTTCGATTTTTTTGAACACACCTAATCTAAACACTCTGGTAATTATGTCATGTAAGTGCAGTTTTTCATTTACCTTACCTGCTTAAATAATATATTTTGAATCTCGTGTTGTTCACAAGTTATTGTGGTTTAGTGTTCACAAGTTGTGGTTTAGTAATAATTTCATGTCTTGTGTTGTTTTTTTACATTTTAAATATCTTTGACATGATTAAATGAAAAATATTAAAAATCCATTGTTGAAAAATATTATTATCTCCCCAGCTTGCGACTCCCTTCCTTTTTATATAAATGCTCCATTTCTCCTTGTATAATTGACAATGGCTAACTTTGACTATTATATTATTCATTACTAACAACTCATAAAAAAAATTAATATTTTAAAAATATATGTCGAAAACAATTCAAAAACATCTTGTATGGTAAGAAGATCCTTAACCATGAAAAAATGGTTCATGATCCGGGCACATTTTTGTTTTTGCTTAATAAGAAATAAAAGTAATGTTCATATATGACCCAAGTGTAATAGTTGAAAATATATGGAAACTCTTGAGAATTTTTGGTATCCATTTAAATTTTCTTAAATATCCTTTATGTTTTTGTTATTCCCTGATAATTAATGAGGGCCAAAAATTCATGGAAATTAAAACAAAAAGTTTTAATGTATCTGCCATTTTTTTTACGTGAAGTTAACTTTCATATCTATAAAAACAAAAGAAACAACAATCATTATCTATATATAGAGATATAGTTATATACTTATATTCAACTAAAAAAAAGTTATATAATTATACATGTTCATTACATATTATATATTCCTACTTCCTTTTACACTCCCTCTCAAGATAGTCTTTTGTACTGATGGACAGGAAGAGCCTTGGTGAGTCCATCAACGCTATTTGTAATTCGGATGGCACATAAGATGTTTGAATAGTTACTTGCTTGACCTTCTCTCTTATAAAGTGGCAGTCCACTTCTATATGTTTAGTTCTCTCATGATAAATAAGATTTGCAGCTATGGAGAGAGCATCTAGATTATAACGTTTCAGAGCAGCAATAGATAGTTTCTTTAGACTAAGGTCCTTTAGAAGATTCATTAGCTAAGTAATTTCACAAGCAGTGAGGGCCATGACCCTATACTCAGCTTCTGTTGAAGACCTACCTACAACACTTTAATTTGCTTCTTACTTTTCC
Organism: Beta vulgaris subsp. vulgaris; assembly: GCF_026745355.1. Lineage (NCBI taxonomy): Eukaryota > Viridiplantae > Streptophyta > Magnoliopsida > Caryophyllales > Amaranthaceae > Beta > Beta vulgaris. Next base: position 7,360,284 of record NC_079208.1, read on the forward strand.
AGGAAATAGGAGAAGATCCTAGGAGAATGCAATAACTAGTGGTAGATCTTCTAGAAAAGGGACATGATGCCCAATCTGAGTCACAATATGCAGTGAGTTTAGCTGAGCTTTTTCTTTCTAAAAGAATCCCTTGTTCAGGTTCCTATTTGATGTACCTAAGTACTCTTCTCGCAGCTTGTATATGAGTTGATGTTGGTTGTTGCATGAAATGACTCAGAAGTTAAACTAAAGACTTAATATCGAGTCTAGACAATAATGTCAAGTAGATTAGTTGACCAACCAATCTTCTGTAGGGTTCAGGATTTGAGAGGGGTGTGCCTTTAATCAGGTTCCAGTTTCATTTGTGTGTCTAGGGGATGTTTTAGAGATTTGTACTTGTCTACTTCATACTCCTTTAAAAAAATCAAGTGCATACTTTCTTTGAGAAATAAAGATGCCTTGTGAAGTTTTACAGAACTCCATGCTTAGAAAATAGTTAAGATCTCCCAAGTCTTTCATGTGAAATTGAGAACTGAATAGACCTTTAACTCTTTCTATTTGCTTGTTGTTGTTTCCTGTGATGATTAAATCATCCACATAGATAAGAATTGCAGTGAATGTGGTATCTATCTCCTTAATAAATAAAGAATAATATGCATGAGATTGAGTATAACCAAAAGAGATTAGTGCACTAGACAATCTTGCAAACCATTGTCTAGGTCCTTATTTAAGACCATACAATGCTTTCATTAATTTGCATACCAAATCAGGTTTACACTCCCTCTAGCTTGGTGAGTATGCAGTAACCAAAAGAGAAGCTTTTCAGGATTGGAGTAAATTATAAGTCAAAGTGATCTATGTTTGTTGTGTGGGAGCAAAGTGAAAAGTCACACTCATTTATTCTTTGAGTGTCAATCAGTATGAATTGATGGATGGCAATTGGAATTGGTTGAATATAAAATGTACATCCAAGGAGATTAGTAGAATCAACAGATGGATTCATCATAGTCAGATGACAAAATTCATGAAAAATGTTGCTTATGCTCCTGTAGCTTCGACAACCTATAACATCTGGCAAAGCAGAAATGAAAGCTTTTGGTGTCATAAAGTCCCTGTGATTAGAGTTGTAATTAGCAATATAAAATTTGTAATTAAGAGTACTAGAGTAGAGTATTAGCTATACTCCCTAAGAAGATCTCTCAAAATGATAGAAGATGGTTCACTGAACTAGCTTAAATTGTATAGCTGTTTTGGCCTTTGTTAAGGCTTGGTAGGTTGTAAAATGGTGTTTTTTGGTTATAATATCTTACAACTTAGCAAAAAAAAAAAAAAAGTATGCTGTACTAGGATGATTATATCCTTGAGGAATGTGCATATATATGTCTTCCTTCAAACCACCATGCAGAAATGCATTTTGCACATCCATTTGGCATGTATATATATGCCAATGATTGATAGCAACAACTATTAGTAGGGCCATAATGGTACTCATTTTTGCTACTGGAGCATAGGTTTGAGTATATTCACCGCCTTTCTTTTGATTACATCCTTGAATGACTAATCTTGCTTTCTTTGTTTCTACATTCCCATCAACTTTGTATTTGGTTTTATATACCCATGTGTCATTGTCTTGAAGAGCCTGCAACTCCTTGTCCATAGCTGCTACCTAACCAGGTTGAGCTACAGCTTCAAAATAAGATCTTGGATTGTCACTTTTCTACAATATGAGCAACCATATTGGTGTTAACAACTGAAGTGGCAATTCTAGCATGATCATATTATTTTGAGAGGTAGTAACAAAATCATTTAGCCATGCAGGAGCGTGAGTTGTTCTAGTAGATATTTTGATAGTAGGTTGTGAAGAAGGTAAAGTATGATCAGTTTGAGATGTATCATGAATAGTAGGTTCATCATTAGGATGGAAGTTATGTTCATTTTGAAGTTCAGTGGTGTGCTTGAGGTGAGATTGGTCAAAGGGGGAGAGGATTCATGAAGGAAATGGATTGATTTGATTGCATGGGATTGGGGATTACATACTCATAAAACTTCACATCTCTAGAAACAACCTGTTGTTTGGTCAACATGTTGTTAAGTTTGTAACCCTTTTGGGTTGTAGGATATCCAAGAAAATACAAGGAACAACTTTAGTTGTAAACTCGTCCTTGTGTTTATCTATATTATAGGCCATAGCCAAACAACCAAAGGCCTTCATGTGAGTATAATTAGGTTGTTTAGCAAACATCAGCTCATAAGGTGTTTTGTGTTTAACAACACTAGAAGGGAGCCTATTGATGATATAGGTTGCAGTCATAACACAATCTCCCTAGTAAGACAAAGGAAGACTAGCCTCAAACCTCAGAGCACAATCTCCCCAGTAAGACAAAGGAAGACCAGCCTCAAACCTCATAGCCTTACTTATATCAAGTAGGTGCTATGTTTTCTTTCTACCACACCATTTTTGTTGTGGTCAATCCACACAACTGATTTGATGAACTATTCCCTTTTTAGTAAACAAAGTAATGCACTCTTGATCATATCCTTGAATTCCAAGGCATTATCTAATCGTACTACTCTTACTTTTCTGTCAAAGTGAGTTTGAGCATAAGCACAAAATCTTTTGAGTGTCATAAATGAGTCAGATTTATATTTCGATAGCTACACGCCTACACCCATGTAGCCTTAGTGAAATCATATACAATTATAAGAAAAAACCTATATTTTCCTTGATATTGGACTTTTTATGGACCCCATATATCTAAATGAATTTAATCAAATGTTCCTGTCACAGTGGTGGTACTTAATGGAAAAGGTATTTTTGTGAGCTTGGCCACGAGACAAGAAAGGCAGATTTCTTTGTCAGCATCTTTTACACATCCTTTTATACTAGGTATGTGTTTCATTTTCTCTATGGATGTATGTCCTAGCCTAACATGCCAAAGAGAATAATCTGAAACTTTTGCATTCATAGAAAATACTTCATTGCTTAAATTTCCATAATTTAAGTCACTGCATCAAAACATCATTATAGTTTTTATCAGCAACAACAACATTTGATTCAAAACATGACTAGTATTTGCCTTAGGTCTAGCAGGATGTGCTTGTAGCTTGTTTTCTTGTGTTGTGTTTGAGCAAGCATGCTTGCTTGTGTCTTGGTTGATGAAGGGTTGATTGTAAAGGTAGTAGAGACCACCAGTGGTCGTATCAATTCCTTTAATTCTTTGTGTTGTGCAATCCCGCATAACACAATAGTTTTTGTAAAACATCACAGAATACTTATTATGTTCCTTCAACTTCTGAACTGATAACAAGTTTTGTTTAAACTCAAGAACATAAAGTAAACCCTAAGCTCAATTCCATTTATGAGAAATACATTTCCCATGTGAGTTGCATAGGTTGTACCACCATTTGGAAGATTTATTTTGAATTTGTGAAACAATTGTTTCACATTCTTCAGTTTATCAAGATTGGCAACCATATGATTTGATGCCCCAGAATCAATGATCCAAGCATCATCAGCATGATTCACAAAATGATAGGAAGTCAAACCTGCAAAGTGAGTGTCTAGTTCTTCATCTGTTTCATCTCCCTTTCTCATAGCAGAATTGCAAGAGCTGCCACCTAACTTCAGCATTTCTTGCAACTGATGAGCCATGACAATAGCAAGTTCAGCATTGCCCACATTTAGTTGAGCATTAGAAGCATTATGTTATTGTCAGTACATAACATTAATCAGACGATATTATCTACTTGAATAATTTACAAACTTAAAAGGGTAATATTAATAGGACAATATTGCTCCCAATTCTTTCCTTTGGCAATATCTATACAAATATATTACAAGGAGTTCCTAAAGAAGAATAATGCATTATCTTTTGGAGTGTTTATTTCATGTACTCCACATACAATTAAAAAATTTAGAAAATGTATGGTATAAGATTTGATCCCATGAATTTAAACTTATATACTTAAGTCTTAACCATTAAACCAACTAATATTTAAAAGTAAAATATTAATAAATGAAAATCATAATTACTCGGGGAATAACTCAGGCCTAAAACTAGCAAATAGCCTAATAGGAGATCTATTCGTCTATCCATAATCCAACTAGTTTATTGCCAATCATTTCCCATACACGTGATTTAGAACCACCCATCTTTTTTTTTTTATTAGGAAAGGTAGTTGGTCTAAAGACCAACCCTTGCTAGGCTACTAGCTAGCCTACAGGGCACACCAGCTTAGAGGCTAGGTACAAAGCTAAACATCTCGAAATAAATGCCCCAACATATTGTTAGGATGGAGATTTGAACCATAGGAAAGTCCCTGAAATTCGAGGTGGTACTGCAATGAGATACCAACTCTACCTCAATTTAGGAGCACTTCTCTAAAGGTGATAGAATGATTTTTCATAAAAGGTAAGTTTGTTCGATCTGACAAATTGTGATTTAACAATATACTTCCAATGTAGCTATCAACGACGTCAATCATAGATTCATAGGTTACTAAACCATGAAGAAGGGATTGTTTCTTGAGTTCATCACTAATGACTTAATTAAAACCCTTTTAGCCATACTTGTGCCTTGATGGTGTAATTATTCATTAATGTGATTGCATGAGGATTGAGGGCAACGGTTCAACGATTATTGGTAGCAGGAAGAATGAAAAAAGCAAACGAATGATTTTATTAAAACTCTTTTAGCTATCTATATAATAAGAAAAATTGGCTCTAAATAATCTTAACAAGTGTTGGTGTAAATAAGACATACTCGACTACTTTCTCACGACAAGACCAACCGTCAAGTAATTGTGCTTTTTTTTAAAGAGAAGTTTCATTAATTGAAGGCCAAATGGCATCTACAATAGATATTAAAGAAAAATAAGATACGATTAAACAAGGCTAAATCAAATTCATCTTCGAGGAAACTATAATGAACCAGATCGAGCAACACAATGCAGCCCCCTTGTATTTGCTGAATCAAACAACTATTGATGAGGAAGTCTATCATTCTGACATAGTTTTGGAATATCATTCTTGATCGAGCCATGTTAACCGCATCCGAGATTCCAATACCTCCATGTTGAGTCTTGAACTTCAACCAATAAGAACAATTTCTCATACCTAAAAACAAAAAAACCACACTCACAAGTCACAACTCCCATATGGGAGAAGGAGATCTCCACAACAGAGACTAAAAACCCCATAATAGGGTTTGAAAAATCCATAAAGAGATACTAATTTATTCAACAAAACAAGAAAATAAAATAAAAACTGAAAAAAGGAAAAAAGGGGCTTACCATGAAGGAGTAGGGGAGGCTAGGGTTTTAGAGAGAAAAAGAAAGAGAGGGGGAAGCTAGAATATATCATTACGGGCTACTTGTCAAGTAATTGTGCTGAATAATACGTTGGTGACTTAAATTAGAATCTATTAGACTATTCGGACCCAATTCTTTACTATAATATATTGTGTTTAGTAGGGATTAAAATTATTAAATATTGTCATCATATTCCTAAATAAATTTTCCTTCATATGTCCGAAGTTTTTCTAAAGAGATGATATGCAAATAATGCAATGACTATAGTTTTCTAAAGTGATGTGGTTTACAATTAAGAGGGTGTTTGGTATGAAAACTTTTGATGCAGGAAACGGATTCAAATAAGCGTTTTCATTTCTAATTGTTTGGTATGAGTGTTAAATAATAAATACCGTTTCCGGAGGGAAACATAATCCCCCCATTTGTTACCCTTATCAAACTAGTGGACACAAAACAAGTTTTTCCTTCTTCAATCATAAACCTTTCAATTGTTTCCATTCCACTAGGATACCAAACAACTATTAAAGATAACGGTTATTATTTCCATTTTTCCTCCTTATCAAAATCCTTTCCATTCCGTTTACGTTGATGATACCAAACGCCCTCTAAAAAAGATATGATTTGATCGTAAAATGATTACACTCTTATGCAAAAACAAGAGATCAAACCCTAATAAACAACTTTACCTATTGCTTCCCGTCAAAAAAAAACTTTACCTATTGCTGGAGTCTTTTCAAGAAATCGCAATAATAGTTTTTTTTTTTTTTTTTGCTTTCAAATGGAGAGAACGAAATTTCAAATAAATTAGAGTAAAAGATTAGAAAAATCAAGCGAGAAGAATTACAGTAAATTGAGAAGTAATTAAATTGAAGATGGTATTCATTAGATGAAAAAGATAAGACGAGATTTGCTCCTATATCCATTTGCTTAACCAATAATCATAATAATACAGAAGATCTAACACCATAGTTTCAAATCTAACTAAATCAAGAATGAATTGAACAAACACCAAACTCTTATTACAAAAAATAAAAGATTAAACTCAAATCGAGCTTTTGCTTGATTTTTCTACAATCTTTCAATGTCCGACAGTTAATTGTGCCACTCCGACTTCCAGCGGTTATGTGACGCTGGTGGTGAGAGAGACCATCAACATAAGAAAAATAAACTGGGATAAACCTATCAGACATGGGTTTACTAAAGGTCAAGGATCTGCTCGCCTCGAATCAGAAAGCATGGAACCCTACGCTCATCTGGAGATGCTTCAGCTCGGAGTCCGCAATCCGGATTCTAGCCACACACATTCCGGAAGAAGATGTGCATGACAGATTTGTTTGGAGCGAGACCAATTCTGATATTCCCAGAGTTAAGGATGTTTACGCTTTCTATCTGTCCAAAAAAGGGGCATTGAATTTATCCCAGGAAAATAGGCGTTTCTGGAACAAACTCTGGGCATCCGACCTCAAGCCTAAATGGAAGTTTTTCACCTGGAGACTCTTGAATAAAGCTCTGCCTACAAACTTCAATCTGGTAAAAAGAAATGTTTCAGTACAGGAGAATTGTCCGCTCTGTAAGCAATTCATAGAAAATGAAAGTCACTTGTTCAGAGATTGTGATATATCATCTCGTGTTTGGGCAGCCTCGGTGTTGGGGATACGGACATGCACCTACCCTCACATACCTATTGAGGAGTGGATCAAGAATTTCCTCAGGATTTTCTGGAAGGAAGATGGAGTTACGTCAATACGTGCAACGGAGTTCGTAGCAACTCTATGGTCTATTTGGATTCATCGAAATAGCATCATCTTCAGGAGGGAAGATGTGAACCCTGCTAGTATCGTTGTAACTAAATCAACCTTCCTTAAGGAGTTCATTGACAACAACAAATTCAGGAATAGACATTCACACCTATCCCCAGATGACAGTAAAAGGACGAATAGGTGTTTGAATTCTCAAGATAATTGGGATCAAGAAGGATGCATAGTCAGGGTAGATGGAGCTTGGAAGCGCCATTTACAGCAATTTCCAAGAGCAGGAATCGGATGGTCAGCCACTATTGATAATATCAAGATTTTCGAAGGAAACGACGTGGTTGTCTCTTTATCACCCATTCAAACGGAAGCTTACGCAATTCTTCGAGGTATGAGGGAAGCATTCACGAAAGGTATTAGTCGCGTTCACATCTTCTCAGATAGCAGCGAGATTGTACAGGCACTTCGGAGCCGAAAATATCCATTCGAAGTTGCAGCTTTAGCTCTTGATATACAAGCTCTAAGCCGTAAGTTCCTTTTTTGTAAGATTCATAAGGTAGACAGGAATTTAGTCGCACCAGCGCATGAGTTAGCTGTCGCAGCCAGGTTAGGCAATGTTAATTAGTTTCATGTTTGTACTTGTTGTCAAAAAAAAAAAAAAGCGTGTTTTCTAAGTTAAACCAACCTATTGCGGCGTTTCTTCTTAGAGAAATCGTAGCAATTGATCAAATATAATAATATATTTCATTTATTGCTGCAACTTTTTCTGTGAGAAACCGTATTAATAGATTATTTTAAATATTTTTTTTCTCACGCAGTCTATTGAGGTTTATAGCTAAAATCGCATTAATTCAATAGCAGTAATAGTGGTAATTTTTTATATTAATGTGATAATATGGGACCGCGTAAAGGTTGACTTATTTAAAACAATTTTTCCATTGAGATAAAGTAAGCACCATTTTCTTAACTTCTTCCCATTTCTCTACTCTTCAAAATTTCAGTTGTTTGATATGGATAGTTTTCTAATTATTTGACAAATATTGTTTCCCTAATAACAAACTTATTATTCTTTCCCACCCAATACCTATAAAACGGCGAGAACAACCCTGTGTTTAATGGGTTATGATAGCTAATTTAACCTCGATGGCAATAGAAAGACAGTATGATGGCTATGTTTGGGCACATAAGCTGAACTAGAGCTGAAATTGAAAAGTTAGCTCAAAATTTCAGTACCTTAATTAGAGATGCTATATTTGATAGCAATTCAATTTTAGTAAATGTTTGAGCTTAAATTTTATTTAGGTTCTTACTCCAAACACTGCTATTTATTTTAGGTTACTTAAACTTTTAAAACCTAGTCGTCATTTAAGATGACTTAAATGTGTTGTCAAACAGAGCCAATAAACATTGATTAGAATAACGACGAATGATTTTATTTATTGGTGAATGTACTACAAAATGAACTATAAACACTAAAACCGATAAATATGAAAGAATTGAAACAAGCAACACATGTTGTCATATATTTATTGAACAGACAAATAAATTGGCTGATTGGGTAATCAATAAAAGAATAACTTAAATAGGCTTTTAAGCAGTGCCAAATGCCCTCTTCATCCTCATTACCTCCGCGTTACTTAGAAGAGTGATTTGTTGAGCTATGTCAGCAGGTAAGTTACCGCCAAATAAGGAGTTCATAGTGAATTATATTGCTGGGTTTGCACCATTCAAACTAACAAATGCAGTAGCTGGGGTGGTACCAACATTAACTTGGAAATGAAGCATGGCTTGTGGGAAAATCATAACATCTCCAACCTCAAGTCTTCTGTAGTATGCAGTGTTGTTTGTGTCAATAAATCCCGCAATTATTGAACCCCTTGATACAATTAGAACTTCTGATGTTCGGTGTGAGTGTACAGGTATGACTCCCCCGACACCAAAGTCTAACCTTGCCATAGAAATACCTAGACCGTTCAAAGCTGGGAATTGATCAACAAATGCTAGAGTTACGTTGTTTCCGGGTACATTTGTGATCGTTCTGCCACCACGGAAACCAGTGTAAACAAAGTCATCTGTTGTTAGAGTAGCAGGATCTCTACAAGCATATCCTTCTGGCCCTCTTGGGAGACTACGATCTGCTACACAAAAATCAACTTCTATTGCATGAGAGAGACAAACCAAGAGAGAAAAAGTGAAGAAAACTATAAGGCTATTCATTTTGCAATAAATTTTGCTAGAATTATAAGTTCCCAAGAGGCAAGAAGTAGATTTGGTAAGGGGGGTTTTGTTACTTGCTTCGTGTTTCTCTTGGATATGAGATATGGTAGCTAAGATTGGCACCCTATATATATATAGAGTACTTATCCTTCGTCAACCAAAGGGGAATATTTGAAATATTCCTGTCCAAATTAGTTGCTCAAGCTATAAGTCAATTATCCACAACTCTTCAAGATTTTAGAAAAAAGCCACCTTGATTCGGGTATTCAAGTGGCTTTATTTTTGTCTTCAACAATATAATAATATTCAGGAACCGAAAATAAATTATTCAATGAGGCGCGGTCTGCTTAATACGGAGCTTAATTAATTGAAATATTATATTGCGTTTCAGCTACATGGAAAATTCATAGATAGTGGGAGATTATTAATTAGGAAAAATGTACAGGAATAATCCCAACTATTGGGCATCGTCCACCATTAATCCCAACTATGACTTATTAATGAATAATCCTAACTATTGCATGTACCTTCCCGCATTGCTCCGTTTATCTATTGAGGCTTGTTTAGCCGGTAAAAACATAATATTTCGAATTTCTTTTTCTTATTTCCTTCTTTTCTCATTTTTTTATATCTAATTATTCCTCTTCTTATTTCTTTTATCTTAAAAAGAAAGTTTATCATCATCACCATCTCCTCCTCATAAATTCATCATCATCATGGCATTCACCATTTCATCAACTATAATAATCATAGCAGTTCATCATAATCAGACATCACCGCCATCATCCCATCATCTTCATAAACCCAGCATCTGAACCGCCGCCGCAAGTCCCACAACATCATCGTAATCAACCATCACCAATTTACCATCATGAACTTCACAATCAACCATCCTAACCGCCACCATCGCTGCCGCAAACATCCCTTCAGCTCCACCGCCGCAAAGATCTGCCATCGAGCCCATTACCTTTGCGCTGAACTTCTATCATCGAAATCTTCAAACTACAAGAAAAACTTCTAATTCTCTCTCCTTCTAAACCACCGCCGTTGCCCTGAACTTCTATCTTCCATCTCTCTTTTTTTTATATATGTGAAATTTACAGGGTTGGGTTGAGGGGGTTGTGTTGGTCATGGATGGGGTAGTGGTGGTGGTTGTGGTTGTTGATAGGTCGTGATGGTGCGGATTGGGTTGTGGTGATGGTTGAGGTGAGGTTGTTGTCCTGAGTGGGTTAAGTTGGAGCTGTTGGGATTGTTGTGTGGTTGGCAGAGGTGGTGTTAGTGTGGTGAGGCATGGGATGATGTGGGCCGAATTGATGGGAGATTGGCAGATGTGTGATGGTGGTGTGGTTGTGATGATGGTGATCGAATTGGAGATGATGGTGATCGAGTTGGTGATGAATTGGATGTTTAATTATGGGAGAAGATGATGATTGATGAATCTGATAAGTCACAATGAACCAGATATCATCATGATGATTGATGATTGATGATTGATGATGATGAATTGGATGCTTAATTACAACGAAGGTTTTTTTATATATAATGGAAAATATAAAAGAAAAGAAAATAAAAGAAAATAAAATAAAATAAGAAGTTCACCTGTTTAACAGGTAACAAGTTAACACAAATCATTTTGGGAAGATGATCCATATAGTTTGGATTATTCAGTAATAAGTCATTGTTGGGATTAATATTGGAAGGTGCTCAATAGTTGGGATTATTCCTGTACATTTTTCCTATTAATTATTCTTTTGCATGACTTGAAGATATCACATGTGCTCCTTTGTGTTTTTATCAACGGACTTGGTCTTTTAATATACTAGAATTTTTTGCACGCGATGCGTGCTTGAATTTTTTTCGAATAGGAACTTAATTTTCTTCGACATAAGAGTCAAAATTTGAACATTAGACATACGAAGTATAATTGTTTTTAGTTGCAAAATTTGATTAGTTTAGTTTCTGTCACTTAAGTCTCTCACCATTCTTTTTGTTTTTTTTTTTTTTTTACTTTTCAAAGTTAAATTCTATGAATAAAATAGAAATTTTTTTGAATTTATTTTGATTTCTAATATTATAATTTTTTAGTTGATTTTTGAATTAAGTACAGTACTTCATAAATTGTAAAGAAAGTAGACACTTTGATTTCAAGTCAATTTTTTCATATGTTGTAGTTTGTAAGTGAATTTTTAAGTTTTTCTAAAGTTTCCTCATTTTAGTGATTTGCATAACGTAAATTATGCAATTTTATGATTTTAGTTGACTTGTAGTGATTATTATAATTATATTTTTGGATATTTTTGTTTGAAGCACCCTTTGATTTGTAAGTGAATTTGTAATTTAGAATGGGAAGGGAGTAAGATAGTCTCTTCATTTGAGGATACCATTTTAGTGATTTGCATAATAGAGATACATGTACTTTAATTCTTGAATGATATTTTATATAAACATTTTTACCTTGATAATTTCTCGCTATTATATAATAGAAAAAAATACGTCCAAATATATGTAAAAGTTTCATTATATATAGGAAACACTATAAAAAAGTAAATAATTTTTTTGCCTTGTCTAAAAATTCTAATTTCACTACAAATACACCTCTATTTTTTATCATGACCCACCATTAATTGTGAATGGTTCTTGAGAATAGTAATTTGTAAGTAAATTTTTGTAAATGTTTTTGTATGTATTGACGTTTTAGGTTATTAGTTTCAGTTTGTATATTAATTTAAAGTTTTAATGAAGTTTCCTGATTATTTGAGTGATTTGCGTGATTTTTATAACGTGATTTTCTCAATCGTATGGGTGATTTGTAAAGTTTCTTCTTTTAACTGATTTGTGAGTGAGTGTTGTAAATTTATTTTCGGTATTTTGATTTTGACATTCCTTTTGTAATTTAGAAAGAGAAGGGGGGTAAAATAGGCGTTTCAAAAGAGGACACCATTGCTCCCCCCTTCCCTTATATATATATATATACATATATAGGATTTTTTTTTAAAGATAAAGAGAAGGTGCCCTAATTGATCGAAACCTCGCTCAGGTCAATCCGACCCGAGTTTGCAGGCAAGCTAGGTTCATTGGGAGTAGGAGGATGGTAAAGGAAAATCCCCATCCTCAAAGTGCCTCTAACATGTGTTTAATCCCACAACCTCAAGGTTGTGAGATACAAACCAAACCACTAAATCAAATACTACTTGTTATATATATATATATATATATATATATATATATATATATACTTTCTTGCATTGTACTTTTCCTCTTGATATAATATATATTTCTTTTTTGGGTAGGTAAGATGAAGAGGCATATTGAATTGACATCTCGATCAGACTTAACTAGTCAGATTTGCAGGTCAGGCTCATTGGGATGAAGGGGGAATGGTAAGGAGAACCTAACCCTTAAAGAGCCTATAGTTGGATTCAATCCCATGATATTGAAATCATTATGCCATATTTTTACCACTTGATCAAGCCTTACTTGTTCCCTTGATATAATACTACCTCCGTTCTCTTTTAGTTGCAACGTTTGACAAATTGCACTATTCATGTTCTCTTATTTGACCACATTTATTGATTTATATGTTAAACAAAATATAGTCATGTGGGATCTTGTTTGATTCGTTTCGATGTAAGCTTTCATAATATCAAATTTTTATAATTTTTACTTACATACAATTAGAGATAAAACGATTTGAAATTGTACATTGGCAAGCGTGAAAGTCAAAACATTGCAACTAAATAAAAACAGAGGTAGTATATAGACTCTTGTTTTTTATTGGTCAACAAAGTCATGTAGTATTTGTGATTTTTTAATTTTCATTTGGGTGCATTTAACGCCAGTATTTTATTCGTCAACAAATTTTTGTAGCTCTTGCTATTGATATCGCATGTAATAGCTAACGAAATTCTTTAAGCTTATCAAAAACCATGGTCGTAATGGTGATGAATTGGATTAGCTAATAATAAAGCTCATGTGATATACAACTAACATTATTTTATATTTTGTGGTTTACTTATTATTTTTACGTTAATTGGTAAACTAATATTGATTATTATATATTTTTACAGCTTATATAAACACTCTTGTAATTTTTGATTTTTAAAAATTAAAAATTAATTAATTGATTGAAATCATCTGACATCTATAAAATAAATCAAAACCAACAAATACATGTTAAATTAAATTGGGATCAAACAAAATTTGTTAAAGCCAAAAATACAATTGTTGATAATATTCAACATGCGGCTCAAATAATGTCATGTGTAATTTGTCATTCACCTTACCTGCTCAAATAATATATATATACTTCCTCCATTTTGAAATGATTGAAACACTTCTCTTCTTTATTTTAGAGCTTTTCGAGAAAAGTGGTTCACTTATTTCGAAACGGGTGATTGAGGAAGTATATATTAATTGTGGTATAATAATTTTTTCATGTTTAGTATAATATTTTTTTACATATTAAGATTCCGTTTGATTCAACTCATTTTGTCTTATCTTATCTTATTTTATTTTATCTTATCCTATTTTATATTATCTTATCTTATAAGATAGTTTATTGTGCTGTCTAATATCTTATTTTATCTTATCTTATTTGTTCTAAAATAAGTTAAAATAAGTTGGATAGAACAGAGCCTAAATATCTTTGATTGGATTAAACGAAAAAAATAAAAAAATCCATCCAATCGTGAGAAATTATTATTTTCCCACCCCATCAGACTCATGTTTATAAGCGAAATTTGTCATAAACCACATTTTATAACCATTTTTTTTGTGAGAAACCACCTTTTAAAAAAATTTGGTTAATTAGCCAACTTTTTGGTTCTATTTTTTGTTGGAAGCCACCACTTGTCGGAATCTGGTGGTTGACCTCGATTTTTCGGCGTTGACCATCAGATTTTCGCCATTCTTCCCCTTTATTCTTCTCCCCCCTCTCCCCTTGCACCCCCCCGGCAACCCACCCTCTCCCCTCGCATCCCCCGGCAACCCACCCACCCCCCTCGCATCCCCCAAGAACCCCTCCCCCCTCGCAACCCGCCGGCAACCCCCCCCCCCCCGACTATCCCACCCTCCCAACCCTAAGCCCACTCCCCCCTTGCATCCCCGACCACCCCCTCCCCCCTTGCATCGCCCGACAACCCCCTTCCTTCCCGCGCAGCCTTCCTAGCCCTTCTTTCTTCCCTTGCTCAAAAATTTCAAAAAAAAAAAATTCGAGGGAGGAAGTTGCTATTAGAAGAAGAAAGAAGCGTGAAGGTGGAAGAAATGGCGAAGTTCTGGAAAAAAAATGGCGAAAATATGATGGTCAACGTTAGAAAAATGGCGAAAAAATGTCGGAAAATATGATGGCTAGCTAATTAATGATTCTTTTTAAAAGGTGGTTTCTCACAAAAAAAGTGATTATAAAAGGTGATTTCTAACAAATTTTCTTGTTTATAATGATATCACTTTGTGCACAACTTCTAATTCTTTGAGGGACCGCCTGATTAGAAGTATGAAAACTGAATTTCCTATGAATGATTTGGGGCTTCTATGTTATATTCTTAGGTACTTCATACACTCATATTTCTTTCTATATGCTTCTTTCTTAGAGGAAGTATGCCCATGAAATATTGGAGCGTGTAGGCATAGAGACTTGTAAGCCTGCACTAACTCCAGTTGACACTAATTGTAACACCCCGATAATTCTCTCTTTTCAGAAATACCATTATAATATAAAACTTAGAGAATTACCCAAGTATTATCGCCCGTGTGATAACGTATCGGCTTATTCAGAATTTTGCAGCGGAAAACAATTAACTAAACTTCAACTTTATTATAACTCAATAAATAAGTAACAAGTGTTTGAAACTTAAACAATTTAATTTAGCCAACTCAAATAAACTTAATAAAATATGTTCTTAACAATGCAGAAAATAAAGTATACTAGTTACACATTCTCTCCATTCCAGATATCCAATGATGCACATCTGCGAACCTGTAATGTCAATGCTATACTGAATCTGCTCACCATAAAGGATCATCACAAGATCAATAAGGCAAAGCCATGATCACACACACAAACGAAGCACGTAATCAGCAAAGCTGGGTACTACATACTAAAACATAAACATTCCTAACATGATACTACTAATAACGTGCAGGGATAAATAATCATATAATGATATAACATTCTGCAGACAACTTTTACTGAACTAAACTCTAAACATCTTTTTATTACTTTAAATGGAATAGTTATTGGACATTGAGTTGTCCTACCAACCAGCCTTCATTACGAAGACGAAATACGGTCATGACTCCGTATTCCCGAATGACCTGTGATATCGAGGAACCTTTGAACTAAAAGAGGAATGGGGATCAATCCATCCTAGAAAAAGCTATGGCACGCTCACCATAACCCCAACTCCCAATGTCCAACTCTAGACGTGCACCAGTCTAAAGTCTACAACTATTCTCGTCATACTTTACGTTAATTACCAATTATTACTTGTTATGACACACACATACAAGCAACACGAAAATAATCAAATAATCACAATGAACTTCTTTTATCTTAGGATTTAATAAGTGATCACAACTTACAATCCAAAATTACTTTCTTTTATCCAAATTATTTTATTTGTTGAACCTAGCCAACAATCCAACTTACCTTTATATAGGCATAACTCCAACTTACCAAATAAGGCGCACAGTCCTTATAAGATAATAAAAATAATACTTGCCAGGAATACATGAATAACATGATTCAATCTCTATAACATATATCAATTCCTCATGCGAATCAATAAATAAACTTTCTTTTCGTGCTTGTATCAATTATTCCACACAAACATACAATCTAGTATTCATAATAATTCTCAAATCACATGCTTGCACACAGGCATAAAACATGTAACAATCAAATACTAGAAATCATATATATATGAACATAATAAGTTCCTATACATGATACTAAAAATCTCTTAAACATGATACTAATCACATAGCACGCAATTATGTACGTACCTCGTGTAAACTAGCCTGTAGGCCACTTTTAACTCTCTAAAAGTTACCTACGAAATATTCTCCGCCTAGAAATCAATTTAACTAAAATCAATACTCTTAAATAAAAAATACAGCAACTCTAAAATATTTAAAATCCCCTTTAAATATGTTCAAAAGCTGATTTTAATATCAAAACTTCAATTACTTTTAATTCCTAGTATAGTACTACCATACTAGTAATTAAAATTCTTAAAACTCCATTAATAAAATTCTTTCTGAAATTCCAGCAACTTTAAAAATCAATAAACCTTCTTTAAAAATATATAAATATGTTTAAAATCATAATCTAAATCAATCTCATAGTATCTAATATGCTACTATGGTTTTCTAGTAATTAAAACCCTAAAAAATTCATGCTTTAATGATTACAATTTCAATCTAATCAAAAATAAATGAATCTGAATTTTTATTCTTGTAATATAAAATATATATGAATCAAGATTACTTATTAAAACAGTAAATTAAAACCAATAATCATAATTAACATTAAATAAAAGCATAAAAACATAGTCTTAAATGGAAACTTGAGGAAGAAGAAAAGAAAAAGGGAGAAAAAGAGTAAAATACCGAAATCGCGAGTGAAATATGGCAGTAGAATTGCGAAACTTGCAGAGGTCATTACTAATAGAATGAGAATCATAATTGAGTGATTCTTGAGTCTAAATTCAATAACTTTTCGAGATTTACAACTTTCAAGAAGGAAGTTTTGGCTAAAAATAAACGAAACTATGAGAAAATTGGCCAATCAGATTCGGGTGAGAGAAAAAACGAGTGAAGGGAGAGAAAGAAAACCATGAGGAAAGAAAGAATAGAAAGTGGCGTGAGATTTAGTGAGAGGAGAGAGAAAAATAAATCTTTGTGTGGAATAAATATGGGTATTAAGATATTTATAGAGAGCTTCCTTTTTGGGCTTAGGAAAAAGAGATAAGGTTTAATGAAATTTGATAATGAACAAGATAAATAACTTGTGACTTTAATCATCAACATGACTCTTTTTCCTTTTATCCTTTTAGGATTTTTAGGTTCCTCAATTCCATTAGACTTCTTTTTCAATATAAATTAGTATTTAAAACTTTTATCAAAACATGCTTAATTAAAATATTTTCAATTTTATTAAGTCATGAAAATAATTTCATATGACTTTTAAAATAGTCAACCTTTTTAAATAGTTAAATCATTTTAAAACTAGATTATGTTTACATATAAATATATAAATACCAAAATATATTTATAAAATCCTTTTAAATTATGGGGGATTACACTAATTCTAAACTTAGTGCATATTCGGGTTCTTTAATTTAGTGGTTGATACCGCAATTTGGTTGGTGCTTGTCGTACCTTACTATCCCTCGCGTAAATATTAGTTAATTGTGTGGTACAACACGTGTCTTTTTATGCAATATACATTGCTTTAGAACGAAGGAATTTATTTATTGGTAAATGAATATACTACAAAGTAAACTTTATACAGTCAAAGCGATAAATATGAAAGAATTGAAACAAGAAACACATGTTGTCATCATACATTTATTGAGCAAACGAATAAATTGATTGATTTGGTAATCAATAAAGAATTACTTAAATAGACTTTTAAGCAGTGCCGAATGCTCTCTGCATCCTCATCACCTCGGCATTACTCAGAAGAATTATAACTCAAGTCATTATTTTATAACAAAATCATCTGTAGTTAGAGTAGCAGGGTCTCCTGCATGCTGTCTCTTTCAATGCTGTTCTGGCAGGGCTTTGTTTGAATATGGAGGGTTTAAAAGCTTTTGTAAGAATAGTGACTTGAATGGTGCCTTGAAGGTGTTTGGTAGAATGCGTGAAGAAAGAATGACATAAGGCTGATTTTGAATGGACATATCTCTCAATCTATAAATGATTTTGAGGTGATTCAAAGTGGAGGTGATAGCTTGTTCCGAGAGCTTTCCAACGATAGGTCATATGCCCAATTCCGATGAGAAACGAGAAAGTTATGTCAGTTTTACGAAGAACTAACGAAACTGTTTTCGCTTCGCCCGGTCGGGCGGATCTCGCCCGGTCGAGCTGGGGACCGCCCGGTCGGGCGGATTTCGCCCGGGCGCCCGGGCGGGTCGGCGGATAACGCGGAAACGCGTTTTTGAGCGCTAAGTATAAATAGGTTATTTGTACCTAGGTTTTAAACGCCGAATTAGCCTAAATTCTCTCTGTAATCTGTTTTCCTCACATAATAAAATATTCTCTCTCTCTCTCCGTGGATGTAGCCAAATTGGTGAACCACGTAAATCTGTTGTCTGTTTTTATCGCTTCTTGCATTCATAATTTATTTCTCTCTCACGTCTGTTATAACAAACTGGTATCAAGAGCTTTGGTGTTCGATCTGTGTGAGAAAGATGTCTGGGATGAGTGTGAAAATCGATAAATTTACTGGGAGGAATAGTTTTAGTCTGTGGCAGATCAAGATGCGGGCGTTACTGAAGCAACAGGGGTTGTGGGCACCGTTGGCAAAGAAAGCAACGGATTCAGTCACCGCTGAGATGGCCGTTTTGGAGGAGAAGGCTCATTCAACGATTATGTTGTGTCTGGAAGATGACATAATCACTGAAGTCGCGGAGAGGAAACCGATCTGGTCTGTGGTTGAAATTAGAGAGTTTGTATATGACAAAATCTCTAACCAACAAGTTGCTTTTGAAGCAACGTCTGTTCAGTCTGCGAATGCAGGAAGGTATGCCTCTTAGAGACCATCTAGATCAATTAAATACAATTTTACTAGAATTACATAATATTGATGTGAAGGTGGAGGATGAGGATGCCGCTTTAATTCTACTTGTTTCTTTACCTATATCGTATGAAAATTTTGTGCAATCTTTCATTGTTGGTAAAGATTCTGTGTCCCTAGAAGAAGTTAGATCATCTTTGCATACTAGGGAATTGTGCCATAAGGCATCTGGTACAGGTACAGGCGATCAGGCTGCTGGATTAGTAGCCAGTAGTAATGGACAGGAGAATTCGGGGAAGAAATCCAGGAAACCGTCTTCTAGGGGTCCTAAACCTAATGATGTCTGAATTACTGTAAGGAAAAAGGGCATTGGAAAAGGGAGTGTCCTAAAAGGAAAGATGAATCTGGGTCTGGTTCTGCTGCTGTTGCAGCAGAAAATTTCAGTTCTGATGATGATATTGCTTTAGTTGCTAATGAACAAACACATTGCAGTGATGTGTGGGTTTTAGATTCTGGAGCGTCTTGTCATATGTGTTTGCGCAGGGAGTGGTTTATGAACTATAAACAGGTTGATGGAAGTGTTACTATGGCCAACAGTGAGGTCTGTAAGACAGTTGGTATAGGGTCCATCAGAATTAGGACATGTGATGGCAAAGTCTGTACTTTGAATGATGTTAGGCATGTTCCACAGGTCACAAAGAATCTGATTTCACTTAGTCTGTTAGACAAGAAAGGGTTCAGTTTCAAAGGTGAGGGTGGAGGGTTGTATGTCTACAGGGGTTCAAAGATGATTCTAAAGGGGTTAAACGGGAGACATTGTATGTGTTGCAAGGGTCTACGTTATCTGAGTTGAAGCTGCATTCTGAGTTGACAAGTGATGGTCTTGAGTGTGAGGTGGAGCTTATGGGGGCTTCTTCACAGGTTGAGAGGTCAGAGTCAACGGGAATGAGTTCAACAACCGGGTTTGAGAGTACTACTTGGGTTGAAGATGAGAGTGTCAACAATGAGGTAGAGTTTGTGGGAACTTCTACGCAACTGGTTGAAACTAAGGGTCATCAAGAAGAACAACCAAGGGTCTCTCAGCAGCAGATTGGTATGATAAGGTTCGGTTCTATCGATACTTGTGTGCCACTTATAGCTATGGGGTCTCGAGCGACATGTCTTTGCCAGGGAGTGTTGGGTTGAGAGGTGATTCTGCAAGAAGTCACCAGAGGTAGCTAGATTGGAACTCCAGGAGGAGTTGCCTGCGTTCCAGTGAGAACGGGATGGAGTGCTCCGGCGCGAGCATAGAAGAACTTCGACGGAAGTTCCCCTGCGCCAAGGGTGATTTGTTTTGGGTACTTAGACGTAAGTGCTAATGGCTCTAGTTGGAGCAACTGGCAGGTACTGGCTCGTCTTGATTAAGGTGGAGCTAGTGTGTTTGCGGTTCAGTGAAGACGATTTGATTTCCGACGGGTAATAAGGGCTTTGGGTGAATGCGCAACATGGGTCTCATAGGCTGTGAGACCGAGTCGTTCATGATGAGTGGTCAGAATCTTGGCGAGATTGGGTGAGACTCATATGGGGGCAATTCTGGGGTCCTTAGGGACTAATCTGGTCTGGTTGTCTTTTGGGACAAATCTGGTGTTGGGAGATTCTAGGCGTTGTGATCAATGCATCTGGTTTTCTGGTATTGTGAGAGGATTCAAGTCAAGGTGGAGATTTGTAAGAATAGTGACTTGAATGGTGCCTTGAAGGTGTTTGGTAGAATGCGTGAAAAAAGAATGACATAAGGCTGATTTTGAATGGACATATCTCTCAATCTATAAATGATTTTGAGGTGATTCAAAGTGGAGGTGATAGCTTGTTCCGAGAGCTTTCCAACGATAGGTCATATGCCCAATTCCGATGAGAAACGAGAAAGTTATGTCAGTTTTACGAAGAACTGACGAAACTGTTTTCGCTTCGCCCGGTCGGGCGGATCTCGCCCGGTCAGGCACGCAAGCTGTTCTGGAAGAGCTGGGGACCGCCCGGTCGGGCGGATTTCCCCCGGGCGCCCGGGCGGGTCGGCGGATAACGCGGAAACGCGTTTTTGAGCGCTAAGTATAAATAGGTTATTTGTACCTAGGTTTTAAACGTCGAATTAGCCTAAATTCTCTCTGTAATCTGGTTTTCCTCACATAATAAAATATTCTCTCTCTCTGCCGTGGATGTAGCCAAATTGGTGAACCACGTAAATCTGTTGTCTGTTTTTATCGCTTTTTGCATTCATAATTTATTTCTCTCTCACGTCCGTTATAACAGCTTTATATTTTTTTTGTAGAATGGTTAATCATGGTGTTGAATTAACAGAACACACACTAACAAGTGTTATTAGCGCATGTAGCTTGTTGGCAGAAAAGGATTTCAGTGAGCAAATACACGGTTTTGTGGTTAAGTTTGGCTTTCGATCAAATGCCTGTATTGAAGCAGCACTACTAGATATGTGCACAAGGTGTGGAAGAATGACTGATGCTGAAAAGATGTTTCATCAGAGCAAACGTGACCAAAGTCTTTCAGTAAAATGGACATCTCTAATTTCTGGATATGCTCGAAATGCACAGCCAGAGGAAGTAATGAATCTGTTCAAGTGGGGGCAATCTCAAGAAATCCTGGTAGTTGATGAGGTTGTAGCAACTACGATACTTGGAATTTGTGGAGCTCTAGGATTTCAGGAGATGGGAGAGCAAATGCATTGTCATGCCCTAAAATGCGGGCATCTTTATGATGTAGTGCTGGGAAATGCCATCATCAGCATGTACTCAAAATGTGGTTACATGGAAGGTGCTACGAGTTTTTCAATTCCTTACCCATACGTGATGTAGTATCATGGAATTGTTTGATTGCAGGTTACCTTCTTCTGAGGCAGGGTGATGAAGTGCTGGCTGTTTGGTTGAGGATGAAGAGGTCACACATAAGGCCAGACTCAATCACACTTATTCTAATAATTTCTTCTTTCCGGCATACCAGGTCAAACATGCTACATGATTGCCGGAAATTATTTTCCTCAATGACTAGGGAATATGATGTCGAACCTACTTCAGATCATTATGCCGCCTTTGTTAGTGTTCTAGGTGACTGGGGTTTCCTTGAGGAGGCTGAGGATATAATACTTAAGATGCCTTTTGAGCCAAAAACCTCAGTTTGGCAAGCTTTACTTCGTAGTTGTGATATTCATTCAGACTCAGTGATTAGAAAGAGGATAGTGAAACGAATTCTAGCTATACAACCTAAGGATCCTTCGACGTTTATACTTGTATCAAACTTGTTCTCTGCGTCTGGTAGATGGCATTGCTCTGAAAATGTTAGGGAGTAGATGAGGAAGAAAGGGATCAGAAAACATCCAGCACGTAGTTGGATAGTTCGTCAAGACAAGGTTCATTCATTTTATACCAGAGATAAAAATCATTCTCAATCGAAAGACATCTATAGTGGATTGGAAATCCTGATCTTGGAATGCTTAAAAGCTAGATATGTGCCTGATACTAGCTTCGTTCTCCATGAAGTGGAGGAGCACCAGAAAAAGGATTTCCTTTTCTATCATAGTGCGAAACTAGCAGTGACATATGGCCTTTTGACGACCATGCCAGGGAAACCCATTAGAGTTTCGAAGAATGTTCTTTTATGTGGCGATTGCCATAACTTCTGTAAGTATATGTCAAGAGTCACTAAAAGAGAGATAAGTGTTAGAGACACGTCAGGTTTTCACTGTTTCTCTGATGGAAAATGCTCATGTAGAGACCACTGGTAATCTTTATCGGATTTGATTGAATGTGGTCTTGCTGCTGTATCAACGCGGTGGAAGATTGAAAGTCCAAAGCTCTTGTATGTGACTTATTTTAAGGACGCGATGGCTAAATGTAAATACATGCTGAAGGAGCAAATTAAGTACAGTAGGAGAACAAAATTTTGAGGTATATAATAGAAAATCACATAATTTTGGTCAGCAATATTTTCTAGTTGCATAACATTTCCTGCACTTCCTTTCTTATCTGTATATTTGTTCTGGCATTCATCTTACCGTCAGCTGCATCCAATATCTTCACACTTCCATTGAGAATGATGTTTAATATTTCAAGCTCTACTGTTTCTTAATCTTGGTAACGACTGATTATGTTACTGCTAATCAATATACAGTGACTACATTGATTCCTGTTTAGGTTGTGATTTGGACCCTTTTGTCCTACTATTATATTATTTGCATCTGTAACTTATTGGAAGTATAATTAGAGGGTGTTTGCCTGTTTGGTATGAAAAACATAAACGGAATGGAAAGGATTTGGATAAGGAGGGGAAATGGAAATAGTAACCGTTACCTTTAATTGTTGTTTGGTATTCTAGTGGAATGGAAACAATTGAGAGGATTATGATTGCGGAAGGAAACGTGATTTGTTTCTACTAGTTTGATAAGGGTAACAAATGGGGGGATTATGTTTCCCCTTGGAAACGGTATTTGTTACTTAACACTCATACCAAACAATTAGAAATGGAAACATGTATTTGAATCCGTTTCCTACATCAAAATTTTCCATACCAAACACCCTCTTAGTGTATTTACTCAATCTTATTGATCAACCAGCATGAACGTATCCGAGAGAATTATCATCCATTGCTTGCATATTCAACTTATGTTCAGGATGCTGTAACGTAATTGTGAATCTGCAAGTTCCGACTGCTGGGTAGTCCTTGCTTGGTGTTGTATATGATAAAGACGGAGCTACAGTATAATAAGGGGATATCAGGATGTACAACTAAAATTTTTCTCAATCATTCCAAAGAAATGAAGGGAAATCCATGTTAAGGTTCATTTTAATTGTTACCTAATTTTGTAAACCTCCATAAACTGCGATCGTAAATTGGTACATGCAAGTGGTATACTTATGGACTTATTTAACAAATTTAGGTTGCGACTGTCGACTTGTATTCCTGTACCCATTTTCATACTTTATTTTCATACCCATTTTCATACTTCAACACTAGTTTATTGTGCAGAATGTGAGAATGTGAGGAACTTCCTTGTGGCTTGTTTGTGAATGAGCATCTCATTTGTAAATTTAGATTTTCTCCAATTACTATGTCTGAGAACCCATAATTTTTTATATCGGAATTGGGCCATTTCCTGTGCAGATATTAGAAAGGGCAACAAAAAGATTTAAAAAATTCACTTTGGCAATCATTTACAAATCATTCTAACAATTCTTCTGCTTCCCTCATTTCTCTGTGTGCAACTCGACCCCTCAAATTCTATCGTCTCCATTGTTGAACTCTGCTGAAGATGCAAAAGCATGGTGATGGAGCTCTTTTCTATCTTTGATGATTTGTTCTATTTTAGAAACTGTTTGGAGATTGATTTTCTGCTTAATTTGTTAATCTCTCAGCACCGGCCCATTTTTTCCCTCCATTGTTGAACTTACATGGACTCTATATTTCACCTCAAGTATCCTTGTTGGATCCTTGACACTCAGACATGGGTGGGACATATCTTTCGGCCAAAAAATTGAAAATGTTCCACAAAGTAGTCGAGTCGGCCACTTGGACACATGTACTTAAACATCATTAATTGGGTAAAATCTGAAAAACATGCGGATATAGCACTACCTAATGGGTCTACTTAGCAGAACATATATACCTTGCAATTATTGCAACTTAAAAATTGTCCATATTCCAAAAGCTCCTGCTTCTAAAGCATGTCGACATATAAGTTTTGTTTCATTTGTTGAACATAAGAAGCAGACAGTGAGATGTAGTAGTTGCTATGAACTTTGCCTTGAATTATTTATCTGGTGTTAGGATTGGGTTTAGACCCATCTATTTAGATTAATTAGTATGGTACTATATAAATCCTATTATTAACATCTGCTTCCTAATTATTCTGTAATTTGTACTCTCTTATAAACCTAATAAAACCGTTTCTCTTCTACCCGTGGACGTAGCTAACACATTGTTAGTGAACCACGTTAATTTTTGTGTCAATTGTTCATTGTTATTTGTTTCGTTAATTTCATATGTCACAACATGCTAAGACATAAAGTCTAACATCAACATGATTGCATCGACCCTGTCGAGTGTTTTGATACGTGTGTTCTTGCCGCGAGCTTGGTTTATGCTTATTTGTACCGGCTTCTAAGACCTGTTGCATAGTGTTGTAGTGTTATTATTGCTCCCGACCACATCATACCCATCTGGCAGTAGGGGTGGCAATGAGATGAGATAACTCGCGAGTTACTTGAGATCGACTTGGTCAAAACTTGACTCGAGTGAGCTCGAATCAGACTCGAGCTCGACTCAATATGTTGGTGAGTCGAGTTGAGCAACTCGATAACTCGTGAGAAGCTCGAATACCGAATTATTAATAGGAAAATACCTAAATTCAACAATTTTCTACCTTATTGTTGCTTGTAATATGAGACACTTGCATGCTACTCAAAATCTATTCGGTCAAAGCTCGACTCGGTCAATGCTCGACTCTGTCAAAGCTCAGTCAAAATTCGACTCAACTCAAACTCAACTCGAAATGCTAACTAGACGAGTCGAGCTAGCTCAAACTTGAACTTGACTTGCATCATTGTCACCCCTAATCTGACCTCTTATTCCCCTTTGCACTTCAGTTTGTACTGAAAATGTGCACAAATAGCGCGATGTGCATTACAAATCAGCGCATTGCTACCAATTTGGAGCTGGAACTTACGGCGGTGGCCGCATTCTAGGATGTTGGAGATAGGTTATGGCGGCTGCTTATGGAAGTTTGGTCATTGTTGTCATTATCCTTAATCTCTTTTCTTAATTACAGTGTTGCAAGTTAACTAATAGACGTATTCTTTTCTACATATACATTCTAGAAAAAAAAAGATAAATTCAGAAAAAAAAAAAAATAAGTTGAATAGAACAGACCCTATTCGTGTAACGAAGCAATATAACTAATAATCAATTAATAAATGTTATATTTTAGACTAATCCAAAAATACATATATGATACCATTTGCATTCATATATTAGCTTTAAAATGCAGTTGTATTTCTTAAATAATGCAAAATTTTCAACATTAATGTATTCCAAAACAGATGTAGTGCTCAAAAAGTTTGAACTTATGTTTGGACTTTGTACTCAAAGTGGATGAACCCAAATCCTATTTGACATTCTTTAGACTCAAAAATCTGAGTGCAAATCTAGTTTGAAACTTTTTAGTACACTTTACTCCAAAAGGTTTTGATTGAATTGGACTAAATTCTAAACTTTTTTCAATCCGCTTATATCCCTACTACTAACAAGAAACAACTCCGTATTTGAACAAACTACACATATTATGTCACCCTTGTTGTGTTTAATATGCGATGAGGTGTCAAAGATTTTATCCTCGATGGTGATAGAATGACTATATAATAGAAGTATAGATTGTTTTAGAACAAATGATTTATTTATTGGTGAATGTACTACAAGACATACTTTATACACTCAAAGCGATAAATATGAAAGAACTAAAACAAGAAACACATGTTGTCATCATATATTTATTGAGCAAACGAATAAATTGATTGATTTCGTAATCAATAAAGAATAACTTAAATAAAATTTAGACTCAATAATCTGAGTGCAAATCTAGTTCAAACTTTTTAGTACACTCTAGTCCAAAAGGTTTTGATTGAATTGGACTAAATTCTGAACTTTTTTCAATCCGCTTATATCCCTACGACTAACAAGAAACAAGTTTGTATTTGAACAAACTACAAATATTATGTCACCCTTGTTGTGTTTAATGTGCGATGGGATGACAAAAATATTATCCTCGATGGTGATAGAATGACTATATAATAGAAGTTTAGATTGTTTTAGAGCGAATGATTTTATTTATTGGTGATTGTACTACAAGACATACTTTATACACTCAAAGCGATAAATATGAAAGAACTGAAATAAGAAACACATGTGTCATCATGTATTTATTGAGTAAATGAATAAATTGATTGATTTGCTAATCAATCAAGGATAACTTAAATAAAATTTTAAGCAGTGCCAAATGCCCTCTTCATCCTCATTACCTCCGCATTACTTAGAAGAGTGATTTGTTGAGCTATGTCAGCAGGTAAGTTACCGCCAAATAAGGAGTCCATAGTGAATTGAATTGCTGGGTTTGCACCATTCAAACTAACAAATGCGGTAGCTGGGGTTGTACCAACATTAACTTGGAAATGAAGCATCGCTTGTGGGAAAATCATAACATCTCCAACCTCAAGTCTTCTGTAGTATGCAGTGTTGTTTGTGTCAATGAATCCCGCAATGATTGACCCTCTTGACACGATTATAACTTCTGATGTTCGGTGTGAGTGTACAGGTATAACTCCACCGACACCAAAGTCTAACCTTGCCATAGAAATACCTAGACCATTCAAAGCTGGGAATTGATCAACAAATGCTACAGTTACGTTGTTTCCAGGTACATTTGTGATCGTTCTGTCACCTCGGAAGCCGGTGTAAACAAAGTCATCTGTTGTTAGAGTAGCAGGATCTCTACAAGCATATCCTTCTGGCCCCCTTTGGAGACTACGATCTGCAACACAAAAATCAACTTCTATTGCATGAGAGAGACACACTAAGAGAGAAAAAGTGAAGAAAACTAAAAGGTTATTCATTTTGCAATTAATTGTGCTAGAATTATAAGTGCCCAAGAGGCAAGAGGTAGATTTGCTAAGGGGGGTTTTGTTACTTGCTTCGTATTTTTCTTGGATATGAGATATGGTAGCCAAGATTGGCACCCTATATATAGAGATACTCATCCTTTGTCAACCAAAGGCGACTACTAGACATTTTTTTTTCCGGTGCAAATTAGTTGCTCAAGTAGCTAGAAGTCAATTATCACACAACTCTTCAATTAGTGCAAAATACCGAGCTTAATTAATTGAAAAGAACATATTGCATTTCAGCTATATGGAAAATTGATAGATGGTGGACATGGTTCGAATATAGCACATGATCTGCATAGTGTTATTATCAATGGACTTGGGCATACCATATCTTCTTATGTATTTCTTGTATCTATCTAGAGTTTGTTACTGCTATTATCACGTAATTAGTTTCTTGTACTTTTCTCTTGATAGTATACATAGACTCTTGTATTTGATTCCTCAACAAAGTCATCTAATACAGTTCTCTAATTTTCTTTTGGGTGCAAGGCACAGTGGCGGATACATAATTATACTCCATGCGTTTGATTTTAATCTACACACTTACACTTTTAACACATGTCAATGCAAAATTTTGAAGACATATATTTTTAATTTCGTATTTGAAAAAATGATAAAAAATACATATTAATAAAATACATGTTATGATGAATCTAACAAGATCCCACATGATTATATTTCCATACGCGTATAGATCAAAAATGATGGTCAGAGTGAATTTGTGAATAGTGTAAAATATCAAAGTGTAACAATTAAAATGAAATGAAGAGAGTAGTTTGAACTATAAACCCTATACATGAAGTCATAAAAACTAATATCAACTTGCTATGGTATATGTAGTTTATATTTCTGCAAAAGATAGTATATACATGGCCTCAAATCATTGGAGGCCTTGCCCTGGTTCAAGTAACACTCTTATAGTAGTTTTTTTAATAGAGGAAAGAAAAAATTAGGTAGGATCCTAAGAGAAGGATTGCTCTACAACATCTTTTTGGATGATCAAGAAAATAAAACATTAGGAGAATTAAACCAATAGGTAAGATTAAAAATGGAGTGCCCTTGGTGAGTTATTCAATCAGTACCATAAAATTTTGCTCAAAAAATTTAATATTCCTTGTTTTAGTGAATAAATTTTTCTAAGCTTCTCAAATAGTTCATGGTAGTAATGGTGATGAATTGAGTTTAACGATTTATAAAGCCCATGTGCAAGATACATAACTAACATCTTATTTTTGGGGGTTCTTTTAATGTTAATCTTAAAACAAACTATTAATATATATTTAAAACTATCTAAATCAGGGGTGTTCATGGGTGGTTAACCGTACCCAAATAAAATTTCGGGACGGTAATCGAAAGTATCGGTTCGTCATATTTGCAAACCGTGACCGTTCAAACCGGTAAGTGGTAACCACATAAAAAATTAACTGGTTTTTCGATACGGTTTTTCGGTTAACCATTAACTGTTACTCAGGTTATATCAAATTATTTTACTAATTTTATATATTAGATTTCAAATTTTCTCAACATAAATAATATACCATTCACTAGTACAGAATCGACGATTTGCGTCAGATGCGAGACGCCCATTTGCGTCGGATGCGAGGCGCCCATTTGCATCGGATATGGGTCCGACGGCAAAGATCTCGACGCAGATCAGGATACAAGACTTGCGTCGGACAACGACGTGACGTAGTTGATCAGCTATCTGCATCAGACCCTTCCCAACAAGCGACACCAATTGTCTTTCATTTGTGTTGCACATTGACCAACATGCGATGCAGATGGAGACAACATCCCAACAAGCCAGGCCACACTGATTTGCATCGCACGTTAGTCAACTTTTGAAGCATATTAACGATGTTTTATTTTTAAAAAGTCCACTTGCGTCGGACATGGTCTTCCATGCGACGAAAATGGGTAATTTTTGTTAAAAATAAATAAATTCACGTATGCGAGAATGAATACAAAGTCTCAATCTACACCTTAATCTTAAATACAAGAATGACAAAAACAAAATTAAATCCTGAACTCACTAATCGAAAGCAGAAGAATAACACATTGCAGCGAAATTAAAAACGAAATTGAATCAAATTCACTAAAAATGAAATTCAAACTACATAAACACACAACAATCTCTCCTAATCAACCTCTACAAAATCAACAAAACCAACCAACCATAATCTATACAAAATTAAAAATTTTAAAAACGAAATTAAAAACTTAAATTTTCAGAAAAAAACGAAATTAAAAAAATGAAACTAAAAAAAATCAGATCTAACATACAAGAATGAAATTTCACTAAATATATTTAAAAAAACCTAAATCGCCAAAATCAGATCGAACTTCGTTCTCGTTCTTCTTCAATTTTCATTCTTGAATTTTAGAAAATAGTAGCGAGAAAATCGCCCTTCAATTTGGGGAAAAAATCGATGAAAAATACCATGTTAGCAGCGAGGAATGCGAAGGACTCGTCGGAGGAAAATGTAATCCCCCGTAATTTTATATGGATTTAATGAATATATTTTAGTATTTATATTTAAACATAATTTAGTTTTAAATGATTTAATTATTTAAAGAAGGTTGACTATTTTGAAAGTCAAAAGAAATTATTTTAAGGATTTAAGAAAGTTAAAAATATTTTATTTAGGCATGCTTTGAAAAATGTTTGAAATACTAATTTGATTTGGAAAAGAAGTTTAAATGGGCTTGAGGAACCCAAAATTCTAAGTAGATTAGGAAAAGGATTTATATTGATGTTAGGAGTTTTAATTCATTAATCCTATTCATCATCAAACTCTATTTGAACCCAATCTCCTTTTTCTAACCCAAAAGGAAAAACCTCTTTATAAATACTTTGGACCCAATTATTTCAATTAGTAGATGTTGGACAGAGGTGTAGGATGAGCATCCTACACCAGCTCCAAAATGCAAGGCAAGAAGAATGAAACGCACAGTTCAACATGCAAAAAGTAATTGATTTGTCAGCCAGTGTACATTCCCCTTACATCCAGTGTACATGTTGAATATTCAAAATGTACACTAGTGGAAAAATGAAGAAGGGCTGCGCTGAAAAAGGCCTGTAGGGATGCGCTTTTTGACAGCAGCCCTTTCAATAGCAGCCCTTCACTTTTTAAGTAGGGCTGCGCTAGAAAAGCGCAGCCCTTAAGCTAGAAGGGCTGCGCTAGTTAGGAAAAAGCGCAGCCCTTCTGAGCTAGAAGGGCTGCGCTTTTTCCTAAAAAGCGCAGCCCTTCCTACCAAAAAAAAAATAAAAAAAAAAAATTTTTTTTGACATTTTTTTTTTATCAAACAGCATAACAAGACTAACATATTCCACAATAAACCAAAAACACCATACTTGTCTTCCTGAAATTACATAAATTCATCAAAACAAAGTTCAACTAAAATGAACAAAAATGAAAAAAAATAACGAAAATGAACAAAAATGAAACTAGAACAATCCCGAACGAAAATCAAAACAAAGGTTTCCGGTTGACAATTTTCTGACATCGAAGATTTCATCGATTTGCTTCTCTTTCGATTCAAGAGTTTGAAGACCCTGATTCAATCTGCTTCGCCTTCAATTCCAAAGCCTGAAACTGCTCATTAATGTCCTTCTCTTTTGATTCTTGAACTTGGCAATGCTCATTTATTTTCTGCTCCCTCAAATCTAACGCTCTGAGACGCTGATTTACCTGCTTCTCTTTCACGTCCAAACCTTGGGAATACCATACTTGCTCTGATTTTATTGTCTTTTCCGGAAATTAACGACGCTTTTTCATACTCGTCGGATTTCATCGTTACAAGAACGTCAAGATCTTCGCCTGGTAATTGACATCGAAGAGACTGGATAACCGCATAATTCTGTAATTCGAACAAAAAACAGCTCAATTAATGTTTTCCAAAACCTACAAATCAATACACAAGAACAGCGCAAATAAAAAATGAAAAAAATCAGGGAAACAACTGCAAATAAAACAAATGAAACCCTAATTAAAAATTCAAAACCCTAAATAACGAAAATGAAAGCAATCAAAATTTAAACTCTAAAATTACAAACAAAAATAAGAAAATGAAACGAGAACAAAAATTAAAAAAAATAAAAATAAACCCAACCCTAGATCCGGTTTATTCTTTTGCAGGCTTTGCCGGTTTGCAAATTGACTGGATAACCGCATAAATGCTCGAAACGACCATGGACGAAAATCTTAGATGACCATGGACGAAAAACTCTCTGGTTTTGCTTGCCTTCAAGAGAAGAGGGAGGGTGAGAGAGAAGAGGCAGAGAGATAGAAGAGGCAGAGAGAGAGAGAGGCGTGAGAGATAGAGAGGAGAGAGAGGCGTGAGAGATAGAGAGGAGAGAGAGGCGCTTAATTCTTAAAAAAAAAAGCCCATAGAAGGGCTGCGCGTTTATAAAAAGCGCAGCCCTACTGTTATAGAAGGGTTGCGCTTTTTAAAAAAGCGCAGCCCTTCTGTAACAGTAGGGCTGCGCTTTTTATAAGAGCGCAGCCCTTCTGTAACAGTAGGGCTGCGCTTATTTTAAAAGCGCAGCCCTTCACAAAAAGGACTGCGCTTTTCTATTAAAACGCAACCCTACTATAACGAAGGGCTGCGTTTTATTTAAAAGCGCAGCCCTATTGTATAGAAGGGCTGCGTAATGAAGAAAGCGCAGCCCTTCCAGCGCAGCCCTTCCTTTTTTTTCCCCTAGTGGTAACTGATTTGACAGATACTGTTCACCATTTAATAACTGATTTGATGTCAACCGCCATCATTTCCCCCCATATACTGTTCACCACTTTTCTCTTTTCCACACTCAACCTCCTTGTACATTCTTGGCTTCATGGTTGTTCATTAACAAAATCAAAATGTACAATGACAACCCGCAGCTGAAAGTAACCCAATTCCTGAAGTTGATGTCAAGTGAGTAATTTCCAATCTTTGTACACTAGTGTGTTGATGTTTGTTCACTAATGAAATTCAATATGTACAATTACAGTCCCATACCGAAATTCAATAAATCACAATGTACACCGTTGGTCATTACTATTGTACACCAAACCATATGCATTTGTATATTAAAAAAATTGTTTCAGCAAATAAATGAGAGAGAAAGAGAGTGAATGAGTGATGAGAGAGAAAAAACTGATCCACTCTAAAAAAACTGCCAAAAGCCAGCCAAGTGGACAAGGTTCAGGATGCTCATCCTGCACCTCGGTGTAGGATCTAATTTGCGCAATTATTTTACCACACAAGAATTATTTTCTCTCTCCTCCCTCGTACCAGTCGATGACCACTTCTCTCTCTCCTCTTCCACGTGATTTTCTTCCTCTCTCTCTCAAGTTTCTTCTTCTTCTTTGACAAGAAACGTCACCACACCTCCAAAATCATAAATCCCTTGGTGCGCAACTGCTGTAGCGTGTCTTCCTTGTTTCCGACGTCCTTCCTTCTTCTTGGTTCTTTGATTTGTTGGTTACTTTCTTTTCTTCTTCCTCAAGTTTCCATTAAAGATCATGTTTTTATGCTTTATTCTAATATTAATCATGATTATTAACTTTAATTTACTATTTTAAGATTAATCTTGATCTATATATATTATGTATTAAAAGAATAAAATTTCACATTTGATCATTATTTTTAGATTGAGTTTTTAATTATCAAAGCATGTATTTTGGGGTGTTAATTATTGAAAAATCATAGTAACGTGTTATAAACTATGAGATTATTTTAAATTATGAATTTAAGCATGTTTATGTATGTTTAAAGAGAGATTTATAATTTTATAAGTTACTGGAATTTTAGAAAGGACTTTAATAATGGAATTTTAAGGATTTTAATTACTAGTATGGTAGTATTATGCTAGATATCAAAAGTAATTGAAGTTTTAATAGTAAAAATAACTTTTAAAGATTTTTAAAGGGGATTTAAAATATTTTAAAAAGTTGCTGTATTTTAGTTAGAGAATTGATTTTGGTTTATATTGATTACTTTAGGCAGAGAATATTCAGTAGGTGACTTTTAAGGAATTTAAGGTGGCCTATTAACTGGTTTACACAAGATATGTACATACCTATGTGCTATGTGATATAATATCATGATTTAAGAACAAAAGGTTGTAGTATCATGTATAGGAACTTTATAAGTTCATATGTGATTTCTAGTATGATTCGTTTTTACATGTTTTATGTCTGTGTGCAAGCATATTGATATTGAGATCTGACTATGAGTTAAAGATTATCATTTTTGTATGGAATTGTTGATGCAAGCCTGTGGATGGGAACTTTAGCTATTAATTCACATGGGGGAATTAATAATAATATTGAGATTGAATCATGTTTATTCATGTATTCCCTTACAATATTATTTTCACTACTTTATAAGGATTGTGGGTGTTATTTGGTAAGTTGACAAGTTATGCCTTAGAAAGGTAAGATTGATTGTTGGCTAGGTTCAACAAATAAGAAAGATTGAGATTAAAGAAAGTAATCTTGGATTGTAAGTTGTGTGATCACTTACTAAATCCTAAGATAAAAGAGAAGTTCAGTTGTAAATGTTTGATTTGATATTTCTGTGTTACTTGTATGTGTGTCATAACAAGTAATAAATTGTAAATCACGTAAAGTGTAAATTGGATAATAAACTTTAGACTGGTGCACGTCTAAAGTTGGACAATTAAGAATTGGGGTATATCGTGGTAGCCTATGACTTTTTTTGGGGAAATGGATAGATCACAATTTCTATTTTTAAAAAGGTTTTTCGATATCGCAGATCATTCGGGAATACAGATTCGCGCCCGTATTTCGTCTTCCTAGGTGAAGGCAAGTATCATGTATTAGTATCATGTTAGGAATGTTTCTGTAATACTATGTAGTACTCAGCTTTGCTGATTACGTGATTTGTTTGTGTATGTGATCATGGTTTTGCCTTATTAATCCTGTAATGACCCATTTTGGTAAGAAGATACTCCCTCCGTCTCTTATTAGTTTACCCCTTTCTTTGGGGCACATTTGCTGAGATACTAATTTGAACCTTAATATCTCTAATTTTCGATAAGCAAAAATTACAAAAAGTTGATATTTGGATAATACACATTGAGACGAATCCAATAAGATCTCACATGACTTTATTTTTCCTTAAATACAAATTACAAGAGATAGTCAAAGTCATGTATGTGAATAGTGTCAAAAGTCAAAAGGGGTAAACTAATAAAAGACGGAGGGAGTACTTTAGAGCATTGACATCTACAGGTTTGCAGAGATGTTGCATAATCATGGGGATCTGGGAATAAAGAGATTGTGTAACAATTTGTTATATCTATTACTTGAGTTGGAACATATTATATTAAGTTTGGTTTTGAAGTAGACATTTATAATGTGTTTGGTTTAATGTACTTATTTATTTATTACATTAAAGTATGAAGTTTACTTATATGTTTTCCGCTACAAAATTCTGAATAAGCCGACGCGTTATCACACGGGCGATAATGGTTGGGTAATTCTCTATGTTTTATATTTAAAAAGTATTTCTGAAAAGAGAGAATTATTGGGGTGTTATAGAAAAATCGATGAAAAATCTCCCTTCATTGTTGGTGTTGTTGCATCGGAGGATTCAGTGGTTGTCGGTGTCGTCGGTGTTGTCAGAGCATTCGTGAATTGTGAAGGATGACAAAGGAAAAGAACCGGTGGTATGAGAAAAACAGAAAGGGAGAGGGGGGGGGGGAGAGGGAGAGTGACGGATTGATGTGTGTTTAGGGTTTGAAAATAAGGGGAAAGCGGGCCTGCTTATCTGCGTCGCACATATAGCCCATGCGACGTAGATAAGCCCAAATCTCTAATTCTGTAAAAAAAAAAACATACATTGCACATCATGTGCGACACACATGAGCTACGTGCAATGCAAATCGTGTTCCTCATGTGTGTTGCATCCTCATTATGATGCGACGCAAATGACCTTTCCACTCATTTGATGTGTGTTTAGCGTCGCATGTTTTTTGATGTCCGATGCAAATAGGCTCTTCCTGAGCTTTTGCGTCGGATCTTCGGTATTGCGACGCAAATACACCGATGCAAAATGACAATTATGTACTAGTGATTAATACCAAGATTCTCTATAAAAGAAAATCATCTCTAAAAACATTCCACACCATATAATACAATGATGAATACATATCTCAAAGTTCTGAGAAAAAACAAGCACAAAATTCTAAACTACTACAAGTTGGTAGTTCCCAGTGAGTAGTTCACAATGAGAGTAGTTCACAACCATCTCTAAACTATGGCAAAGAGTAGTTCATCCTTACAGTCATCTTCGAAACAGAAAAGCAACAACAAATACACAAACTTAATTACACAGTCGACCAAAACTGCTAGTATTCAGATTTAAAAACAAATAATATGAAATTCCTACTTCAAGGTTGTTGCTCGAAGAGGGGGACTCAATAGTCCTTTTTTAATGGAGAAAATATATAAATGGTCAATGGTGTATTATGTTATGTCATATGATCATGGAATATGTTATTATGTGATTATCTCATTCTTCAATGTTTAATTTAATAAGTCCACCGTTAGAATACTAGCTAGATCCACTTAACTGTGAAATAAATTTTTTGATAGACGGTGGTATATAAGACAAAATTGAAAGGAAAATGAGGAGATTAAGAGGTAAAAAAAAGTCAATGCCAGAAAAATCCTGTCAATGTCGAAAAATAATTGACAAGTTTGATCTGACAAAAAAAAATTATAAGGTTGTTTCAAACAAAATGTCACTTTTAAAAGATTATTTATGACAAAAAAAAAAACTCTATATAATATGTTAAATTAAAACATCCTTTTGATATAATGAAAAATTGTTAAGGGTAATCCAACCTTTAATTCGGTGATCTAGAATTTGAATTAACTTTGAATAAACAAAGCTTA
The DNA here is from genome assembly GCF_026745355.1 of Beta vulgaris subsp. vulgaris. Lineage (NCBI taxonomy): Eukaryota > Viridiplantae > Streptophyta > Magnoliopsida > Caryophyllales > Amaranthaceae > Beta > Beta vulgaris. The sequence continues at coordinate 7,396,885 of NC_079208.1, forward strand.
CGAGAGTATTATCTATTATGGGTTTCAAGAGGTAAACAACCTATAATCGTATTCACCTGTCCATGTGTCTTATTTTTACTAGTTTATATTTTTTAAATTTGATTTTATTTAAATTCCTACTTTAATTAAATAAAAAAATAAAATTAACACACATCTACCTTTAACCTTTCCCACCAAAAACCCCTCCCCACCCGCTCCCCCATCCCTGCGAACATCCCCCTAGCTACCCCTCCCCCGCCCTCTCTTCTTGCGACCACCCCCTGTGATCTGAGCACTTCCACTACCCCCTTTACCCACGACCATTCCCTCCCCCACCCTCCTTACCTTGCGTGCATCTCTCTAAAAGATTAGTCATGGGACTTTACATCCGACCACGTGTAACTTCCTCGGAGTTTATTGTAATTTCCACCAAGTAATCGCTCTTAAGTTGGGCGACCCGTGAGCTGGTTCACTAGGGTCTGACGGCTGCATCGACCCGACTATTGGGAATCTATCTTCATTAGCAGAGTTCCATCGTCCTTGGTTCAGGTAATGTGTAAATTACCCGAGACGATTTCACATTTATCTGATTCCTTGCTATCTCTCTCTTAGAATTCGCCTCATTCGTCAAGGTTAGTGTTGGGTCGTGGTGGCTTGCAAAGGAGGGAGAAAAAGTTTGGTGGTGTTTTGCGAAGGAGGGAGAAAAAATTTGGTGGTGGTAGTTCACACAGGCGGATCATAAGTGGGGCGGATGGGGGCCTGACCTCCCATAACTATGTAAATAAAATGAAGCAACTGCATATCACATGAATTAAACGCTGGCACAATGGTTGAGATGAAAGCGCTTAGGTACTAAGGAAAAGCTTAGGTTGGAGGTTCGAACCTTGCACCCTATATTTGTGGGTATTTTTGTTTATCAAAGTTTCTTCTATCATCATGTTTAGTGTTTTCTTTTAAGTTTACCTCTATTTTTGTGTTTCAAAGTTTCTTCTTTCTTTATTTTAAGTGTTTTTCTTTTCTTTTATCCGATATCTCTGGCTTCTATTTATTTGCCTAATTTTGGAAAATGTTTTTCATATATTGTTACTATTTTCTTTTCTTTTTTTCAAAAAAAAAAAATAAAGTTTATGTTTCTCCTACTGTAATTCATACTTTTTTCCTCAATCATTCCTAACAATCATAAAATATAAGCTACTTTTTTTGTTGTGACTTAAAAAAGCAATTTGGCAGTTTATTTAGTCATCAATGATGAACTAATCCATCAATTTCTTAAAAATCCATCCACTTACGAGCTATTTTTTGAATTCCTTGAAGATTTGATAATGGTCAAACATATAAATGAAAAAAGTTGCTTAAAATTTAAATGGGTACAATTGAGATTTATAATAATTACAGGAGCCACAACTTCTTTGCGGTCATTAATAATACTCCTGTTATTCATCAAAAAAATTGGTGTACTCTTATAAGCATTTTTATTCATAAAAAATTTATCTACTTGGCTCCTGTTAAATAGTTGGTCAAGATTCGTCACTGGTAGTTCATGAAGGATGAAGAAAGAGGTGGAAAGGTTAGGTGGTGGTGGTGGTGGTGGTGGTGGTGGTAATGCTGAATATTTCCGATGAAATTTTCGTGTTATTACTAGGTGGGAGTATCCGGATTGGTTTTAGTGGGAGCGGTGGAGTTAGGGTGGGGCATGGGGGTTAAATGTTGTGTGGATGAAGGACGATGAGGGGATGGAAAACATGGTGGAGTGAGAGGGACAAAAGGGTCGGAGAAGAGAAATTAGTCAAAGAAAGAGAAAATTAATAAAAAAAAAAAGGAAAAATTGTCAGGAATAAGTTAACCTTTGCGTTGACCGCTTTTAACAAGTCAACCTTCATTTATTCAGTAGCAAGTAAAACTTGCTAATGAATTAACTTTTAACAAGTTTTTTAACTTATGACTTGAACAACCTGTAAACTTTCATTAATTCCCTTTGACTTATTAACTCCGTCAAAAAAATTTCCCTCCACATTTCGTTTCCCCTAACTGTTCGTATACCACACACACTCTCTCTCTCTCTCTCTCATGTTCTTCTTCTCCAAGTTAGGCATTGAAGCTCAAGCAAATCAAAGTTCGAATCTTTGCAGCAGAGGTAAGTTCGATATTCCTTTTATTTCGTTTTTCGCACCAGACTTTTCTGGAATTTTTCCATTTTTTTTACTCGAAACTCTTGGCTGAATACATGTGTGTGGTGTTTGATTGTTTTTTCGTAATAGTTAATTAGTTGCTTTGAAATGGTTTGATGTTGACTGTAAACAATTAAGGTTGCAATTTTGGGTTGAATTATGGTTGTTGATGATGAATCAGTTACTTAGTTTAAGGTTTCCATCCTTTTTTTTGTTATGTGTTTGGTATGTTTGTGTTAAATGTATTTAAACTGGGTTGGAACTTATATTGAGAAATATATTGAATTTTTTAGGTGGCAATGACTAGTAGTGTTTGGGATACTGTTACCTTAAGGTATTGGCATGGTGGGAGATTTAAAGAAGCTAGTACAGGGGAGTTAATATATGCAGGGGGGCAAGGGAAGACAATTGGTGTTATTCCTGATGAGTTATGTTTTTGGGAGACTATGGATATGGCTAAGAAGTGTGGGGATTATAGCACAGTTGAGGCAGTTTTCTATTTACTTCTTGGGATGGGTTTGAAAGATAGGTTGGTAAAGGTAGAAGATGACAAGAGTGTTCTTGCACTTTGTGATGTACTTATCATTTTAGGTGTACATTTGAAGTCACTTTTGGAAAATGAAGCTACTATTAGCTATGTACAATTTATGTGGAACATAGTATATACCAAAGTTCAAACTGATCAAAATGATATCAGATTTCATTCATCAAAGTTCAAACCATACATGTTCATAACCTAGCCAATTAATACATAACTTAATAACCTAAATACATTCAACTAAATACTACTTTTACTTAAGAATCAAAAACACCAAAAAAATGAAAAGTGCAAAAAATAGGGCAACCATCAATACTGTCAAACTATACTTCATAGCACACATTTTTAACTCTAAATCCTCTTTCTTCAATTGCTTCACCTCTGCTTCTAGTTTCCCAATCTTCTTCTTCAATTCTTTTATCTTATCTTCACTGAACTTTTGCAACATCTCCAATTCTGCTATTGTACTATCCTTCTCGAGCAACCGAAATTGTAAATCTTCAACATCATCCACCAACTTAAACATGTCACACTTAGTGTTCTACAAATGAAATTGTTAAAAATTAGATTTCTTGTTTAGCAAAGTAAAAATTTTTAAAGAATCTAATTAACTTACGGGCCATCCATAAAATTTAGCATCGGGGTTGGATCCATTTTTCACGGTTCTTACCACGGCATCATTTACACTTGCACTTCACTTTTTGGTACAGAACCCTAGCTGAATTCGAAGAATTCCCAGACCCACACGAGCTTTGTCTTCGCGATGACATGTTTAAGAGGGAGGGAAAAAACGAAAAGTAGGAAGAAGGGAAGAAGAGGCATAGTATGAAAGAGGGAGGAAGAAGCAGTTGGGTGGGTTTTATAACAGGTGGGAAAAATTTAAAGATTAATTACAATAAACCTAACGGATCTTTACTTACCTGTTTAACCTACTATTGCAGGTTACCATTTAAAAAAACTTGTTAAAAGTTAATTCATGTACAAGTTTTACTTGCTACTGGAATAAATGCAGGTTGACTTGTTAAAAGCGGTCAACGCAAAGGTTAACTTATTCCTGACAATTTTTCCTAAAAAAAACTCATATTTCAAGTTACTTGTTTTACTTGCTACTGGAATAAATGCAGGTTGACTTGTTAAAAGCGGTCAACGCAAAGGTTAACTTATTCCTGATAATTTTTCCTAAAAAAAACTCATATTTCAAGTTACTTGTCACCTGAACTTGTTAAAAGATTATACCTCATAAGCTTTGATTATTCAGAGTTAATCAAAAATCTGACTTATATTCGATAGACTGCTTAAAAATTGGCTTATTATTGACAATTTTCCCATGAAATAATCATAGGATCTTATAATATTAGATTTGATACTAATATACTATGGTTGGATCCTTAATACGCTCCACAAAGGTAGAATCTCAATCTTAACAACCTTAGTTGGCAATTGCGATATATTTTTGTCTCCGCTTTTATCTCCCCGAAGAAGGGTATTGTAAAACGTAAAAGCAATTGTATTTCTTGGTAGTCATTCATCTATCTGTCTTTCTCATTATCTGATCTCATCAATGGAACCACTAACTAACAAAAATCTAGCTGGCAAACTCCATATTCACATCCATAGTATATTAGTATTGCTTGCTCTTTTCTTCTTCTTGTTTACCTTTAATCAACTGGAAATGGAAGACCGATGGGTCGATCTCCCCATTATAACTAATCCAACTAAATATTGTTTACTATCTCCGTTTCCTAAAGATCTTCCTTGTTACTGTTCCTACAGATACTAAGGAGGATCCATTGTGTAGGGTAGGTAAATTAAGAGATAGAAAAAGGTAGAAAAAATAAACAAATAAAAGGGTTAAAGTAGGAGAGAGAAATGGAGTAAAATTGAATTAATAATGTAATGGTGGACCATATGATAGGGACATGAGAGGGTAAAAAGGAAAAAAAAATTCCAAATAAGAAATAAAGTAAAAGATGGAAGATCTTTTGGAAACGCACTTGAACGGAAAGAATGAAGATCTTTAGGAAACGGAGGGAGTATATTAGAAAATCGTATATAGTATTGTCAAAGGCGATCTACAAATTACAATCCTTTTAGATGAAAAAATTGGGGTATTTGTTAATTATCTGCTAGTCTATCAAATAATGCAATTTTAACTTAAATGTGAAGTCGGGATCATAGAGTAGGAACCAGGAATGAAACCAAAGTGGTATAGGTTTAAAACTTGTTATCTAATACCATGTGTTTGGTTCTATTTGGAAATGTTTTTTTTTCTTCTATTTAATACCTAGAGGTATTGCCGCATTGCTATGAGCCAAACTCACCCCCTCCCCCCTTCCTCGTGGATTCTAAACCCCATACCTTATGGGTTTGAGCCTTTGAGTTATGAGTTTTATATCTATCAAATTATTAAACAAACATTAGGTATGAGTTTTGCTCATTCTAAACCCATATCTCATACCAGAATTATATAAACCAAACGCTCCCTAAAAAAACGAAGGATCCATTTTTTATATTAATGATTGGGAATGTATGAAAGGAAAAATTTAAAGGTTTTTGTAGGAATCTATTCTTTTATTATTTTAGGTGTGTTATATGAAAAATGGAAAATGGATGAAAATAATAGAATCCTGATACATAATTATGATGAGCTTAATTGTATACCATTAATCCACTATCATCATCAATTATGATTTAGTGAAATTTATTAGAAGTGATATGTAAAGAATTGAAAAAAAAAAAAAACTAGCAAATTAAAGTCTATTTTATATACACGGTTTTTTCTCCACGTACTCCTGTGGTTTTTCAAGAATTCATGGGGTACCCCGACTTTTTCAAAAATGCACCAGGTACCCTTACTTTGGGGGTAAAATGTATAAAATACCTTTAATGACTAATGGTGCCAAATTTTCGTGAGTCGTTAGGGTCAATTAACCCCTCTAACTCTAATTAAACCCTCTAACCCTAACCCTGCAAATAAGTACATGCACTGTTGGAACCCAAGGGAACACTCAAGAAGGGGGCCGGGCTGAATTGAGTGGTGAAATCTAATCGTTTTTCGCAAAAATCCTTTCGCGGCTCAGTGCCAGGCTCTGAGCCAAACACTCGAAAATCGCTCATTTACGTTTTTGCGAATAATAAACTTGAAAGATATTAGATTTGACACAAGATATAACGTGGTTCAATCTCACCTCTGATATCTACGTCCACAAGAAACAAAAACTCTTTTATTTCTTTGAATCCTAAAATATCAAACTCTTGATACAATAAGATTCCCCTCACTACTAACCCTAGTAATGACTCCCAACACTTAACTCTAAGTGTTGACACTCTCTTTAATGTAAAAGTTACAAGAAAGAACGATCCTCAATGATGTGCTTCTTAGTCAAGCAAATAGAGGACAATTACAATTACGAAATGATAACTTAAACCTGACCCGCTCAGTGCTATGCTCAGTGCCGGAGGAAACAGTTTTCAGCTCTTAATATTTTCGGTTTTTGTCTCTGAAAACTTGAGATTTAAAAGTAAATTCTGATTCCCTTTTATAAGCTTGGTTAGGACGAAAATCACTTAAAAATATCTTTATCTTTTAATCCTTGATTTAAGGGATAAAACTTTATCTTTTTCTATCTTTATCTTTTAAACTTAAAAAGATAAGTTTTCCACATTAGATTTTCTTTTCAACTCAAATTCTGTTTTCTTTTATCAAAAAGATATTTTCCAAAATAAAATCTGATTTTATATTTTCTCAAAACACGTTTTATTCAAATTCAGTTTTAAAACCTTTTTTCAAAACACGTTTTACTAAAACACGTTTTTTTCGAAAATTTCTTTTTCTAAAATTCTTTAAAACTCGTTTTTATCAAAATCTGATTTTTGTTAAAATATTTTCAAAAACTCGTTTTTATCAAAATATTATTTTTATTAAAATCTTTTCAAAAACTAATTTTTATTAAAATCTTTTTCTAAAAACTCGTTTTCCTTAATCCCTTTTTATTTCTGATTTCGAAAATCTATTTCCCTTATTTTGAAAACTAATTTCCTTTTTATATAGACATATAACATTAACATAATTATTTATTTCCTTAACTCTAAGAAATAATAATTATACTAATATCATATAATCTATATTTCGACACATAGCATATCACCAAGTTTGAGCATATTACATTTTAAACTAAAGTTACTATTCTAAGAAATTATAAACTAAAACTTCATTCTTGATTCTTCTTTTCTTCAAAGTCTTCGTTTATCAATTTCTTTCTTCATGCATTTGTTGCAACTGTTACATACTTTCATGCTACAACATATTATATTAATTTTCATTATCAAAACATAACATGTGCATAAAACATAACATGTACATGCACAACATGCACCCAATTACATGTAGAGCATGGTGCGCCCTCTTCTAAACTACGTCGTTTTATCATTTTTAAAGTCTATAATTTTTTTAAAAATTTGTTATTTGTTTCCTTAAATTCTAGAACTAAAGATTCTTTTTTCAAATTTAAATTTAAAAGGTATATGTTCTTTTACCTTAAGTGTAGATGTTCATTTACTATATGTTCTTTCCATTATAACCTATGTTCTTTTATAAATATAGATTTACATGTTCTTAATTTTAAGTCGTATATTCTTTTTTAAAGTAGAAAAGTTGTTGAAAAAAGTGTGTTTTCTTTTATATAATTAGTATGTTCTTTTTGGATGCACATTGAGCATTGTGCACCCTAGTATATATAACCCACGCTTTGCAAAACCCTAACCCCTAACCCTCTAACACCTCACCCCCACTCTAAACCCTAACACTAACTACCCAACTACCACAGCCGCCCCTCTACCCCCACCCTTCCCCCACCCCTGTAGTCACCCTCCCCCTACCCTACATCCCCTCCCATGCAACCCAACCTCATCCCCATAGCCGTCCTTCCCCCACCCCGCAACACCTCCCCTAAAAATTGATTGCAATTTGTTGTACGTCTGGCCTTTGTTTTCACGAAAATTAATTGCAACCCTTGAAATTTTTCAAGAAAAGCTTATGGCTGGTGGTGCAACTGATAGTGGCTGGAGGGGTCACTTGTTGCTTGTGCGAAGAGAGAGAAGGGGAGAGATGGAAAGACGATACGGGGTGGATTCGCAATGAGTGAGTTTCAAGAGAGGGAGGGGATCGCAATTTTGAGCGGTGGATGGCTGGTTTTGCGGGGTTGAGAGTGAGGGGGAGGGGGTTGCAGGATTGCGGGGAATGAGAGGGTAGAGGGGGATGTGTGGTTGGGTTAGGGTTAGGATTTAGGATGGTGTGAGGTAGTAGAGGGTTAAGGATTAGTGTTAGGATTTTGGAATTAGGGTTAGAGGGCTTAATTAGGATTAATGACTAATGGAAACTTGATATCATTAGTTATTAAGGGTATTTCGTGAATTTAATTGAAATAGTAAGGGTACTTGGTGCATTTTTGAAACAGTAGGAGTACCCTATGAATTCTGAAAAACCATAGGAGTACCTAGTTAAAAAACCGTTAAATATATATATGAAGACTAACGAAAACATTGGATTTACACTTGGAAATTGGCCCAATAAGGTTGATTATGATATTACTCTAACTGTTTAACAAGGACGAGGCATAGTAGAGATCTAAGAGGGTCATGGTCCCTGCTAAAGGCCCAGGTTGTATTACTTCTATATAATTGGCTAAGAAGATTAAGAATATGAAAATAAAATTTGTTTTATTAATAAGTTGGCCACCATCTACAATCATGTTTGGAATTCTTTATTAAATTAGTTTTCCTTCACAACCAAGCCTAGTTTTCCCCTGCTGTTTAAGTTGATATTAGTCCGCCCAAATTAAACTAATTAAGCTAGTTGTTTATGGCTTTATGCTCTTTTGCTTAAATAATAAGTATACCATGTAGGCTTTAAAAGTTTCTCCAATAATTCTTCTATAAGCTAACATTTTATCTATTTTTTTTTTTTTTTTTAATTTTCAATAATGTTTAGTCAACTAATACCTGGTTTCATCACAGTCTTATCCTCGTATACTTGTTAAAATTCAACATAAACCAAAAAAGTTGCCAATTTGCATCAAAATCCCTTCCTTGTCCCCTCCCCACCTCCTCCCTCTAATGTAGAAAAATTGTTTATGTAATTTAGTTGTGTTGTGGGCCTTGTGGCACATGATAACAAGTAGAAGGCGTGCAGATGGTGGATGTAGTGGTGTATCCAGGATTCCAACCCTATGGGTTCGGAGCTGCTAAAAAAAATACGTTCATTCAATCAAAGTTCAATACATTAATTCAAATATCAAACTACAATACAATCTAAACCCTTCATAGTCACAATACATATATTGAAGTGCCGCTGCTGCTCGAAGTCGAAGATGGCCAAGAGACTCGAAGTGCTATTGCCCGAAGTCGAAGATGGTCGGGAGAATCGAAGCGAAGTGATATTGCTCAAAGATAGGAGACTTGAAGTCGAAGACCACGAGAGAGTGTGTGAGAGTAATGAAGTGATGAGAGTAGAAAATGAAAACCCTACTTCTGCTTCATCTTTTCTCAGGGAAACCCGGAGAGGAAAGTTAGGGCTTAGAGAGTTAGAGCTGAATATGATGACTGATGAAGTGATGAGAGTCAATTACTCTATCTAGGACTTTTGGGCTTTATCATATTTTGGACTTTTGGTTTAAGGCTTACTTACTGACTTATGTTTTCTTACATAAATGAGTCTACAGACTCTACACTCTACACTAATTTACTTACTAATTTATTGTATTTAAGTAAAAAAATAATTAATAAAATTATTATAAAAAAATATATAATAATAATATAAAATAAATTTATTCGATTTTTCGATTAACCTTTTATAAAAATTCATAACCGTGACCGTACCGTTAACCGTAATTTTTACCGGTTCGGTAACTGAACCGTTTAATCCCAAATTCTCCGGTTTGGTAATCGCCCATTTTGACTGATTTTCTGGTTTTTCAGTACAGTATTTCAGTTTCGGTTTTTTGTGAGCACCCCTAATCTAAACACTCTGGTAATTATGTCATGTAAGCGCAGTTTGTCATTTACCCTACCTGCTTAAATAATATATCTTGAATCTCATGCAGTACACAAGTTGTAGTTTAGTAATAGTTTCATGTCTTGTGTTGTTTTTTACACTTTAAATATCTTTGACATGATTAAATGAAAAATATTAAAAATCCATTATTGAAAAATATTATTATCTCCCCAGCTTGCGACTCCCTTCCTTTTTATATAAATGCTCCATTTCTTCTTGTATACTTGACAATGGCTAACTTTGAGTATTATATTATTCATTACTAAAAATTCATAAAAAAATTAATATTTTAAAATCTACATCGAAAACAATTTAAAAACATCTTGTATGCTAAGAAGATCCTTAACCATAAAAAAAAAGGTTCATGATCAAGGCACATTTTTGTTTTTGCTTAATGAAAAATAAAACTAATGTTCATACATGATCCAATTGTAACATTTGGAAATATATGAGAACTCTTGAGAATTTCGGTATCCATCTAAAATTCCTTAAATACCCTCTATATATGTGTTATTCCAAGATAATTAACGAGGGCCAAAAACATATTTAAAATTATAAGAACAATCAATTTCATAAATTATACTATACTATTATGATTTCCAGCCTATAAAACCCTTAGAAATTCATGTTGTGGTAATTAAAATTCAATTCCAATATGAGAAATAAATCTCAATTTCTATTTCTTCGATACATAAATTATATAAACTTAGGTTCATGATTAAATTACCAAACTAAAGCTTTTGAACATAATCATACTAAAAACAAATCTTTTTTTTTTTTTTTGGTAAAATGTAAGAAAATATATTACCAAAATCAGTGAAAATCACCTTGCAACATACATCCTAAGCCAATTAGAACATGAACTAATCAGCAAACTCTATAAACATTACATCCAAAGCAACAGCACCAAACCCCCTTTAAATACAAAGATTGATGAACCAATTTTTAACAGCTTCAGGCCAAGTGTCTTGCAATACCCATTTGACTCTACCAATAACCTCCTGCTTTATGCTTTGAATTACTCTGTCAGGGTTAAGCACAATTCTCCCACAATGAATGGTTCCTTGCTCTCCATATATGATATACTATAGCTGCCAATGCACGGTAACAAATTTGCTGTTGTTTTTTGCTTCTGTATCTTCTTCCCCACTTCTTCCAAGCAGAATAAATACACTCATGCTGCCCCACATGTATCTGCAGCCAGTTCCTTATATTAATACATACTGTTCTTCTAAAGTAACATCTAAAAAATATATGCATACAACTGTTAGTGCCATTTGTACATAGTAAACATGCTTCATCTTGACATACTCCAGCTGCCTTCAATCTCTCCTTTGTCTTGATTTTCCTTAGTGCTACAAGCCAGCTTATAAATGCATGTTTAGGGACATTGATACCACTCCACACCCAATGGTGCCACCCTACATTCTCATACTGGCCTTTCAGCCAGTTATACCCCTCCTTAGCAGTATACTTCTTGATACCAGTACCCCAATTGTTATTGTGGTAACCATCCTTCAGTATCTCTTTTGCTTTACATACACCTTTCCAGATCCAACTCGCACCTGGAGGAGCTTTGTACTCCCACCACACCTGTTCCTTAATATATACACTCTGAACCCATTTAATCCACAACACATCCTCCTTTTGGGCTATTTGCCAAACTAGCTTACCCACAGCAGCCATATTCCAAGTAATACAATCTCTGATGCCTAGCCCACCATTTTTCTTTGGCATACACACCCAAGACCATGCAACGCGGGGGGGGGGGGGGTTGAGCTAAAACTTGAGGGAGAACGTAAACTTTGAATAAAACTTGAGAAGAGGAAGAAAAGTAATCAAACCAAAGCAAAGGAAAGAGAATGAGGGAGAACGCCGAAGCAAGGGACGACAACCTCAGTTGGCGCTGGCAGTCAGCGGCGTCCGTCGTGGGGAGGAAGGAAACCGAGAGCAAAAGAAAAAGAAAGAGAGAGGAGAGAGTGTCGAGTTCTTTGGGAGAAGGAGAAAGAAAATAAAGTTGTGTGGGGAAAATTTAGGGTTTATGAGGATTTATATAGGTTTCCCCTTGCGGGTATAGGAAAAGGTGGTTGGGCTCAAATAGAGTTTAAAGATTAATGAGATTAGTGTTTGGGCACCCCATACCCTATTAAGAGTTCCTTTTCTAATCCAACTAGTGTTTGGTTCCTTATACCCACTTAGAAATCATTTTCCATATTCAAAAAGTATTTTAAGCTTTTTAAATATTTTTCAAAGCATGCCTAAAAAAAATATTTTAACTTCTTTAAATCATTAAAATAATTAGGGTTAAAGAATGCGGTTGATCACTTTCAATTTAATAAGACTTTAAAAAGACTTCCGCTGTTATTTATTTGACTATAAGATTTATATTCTGGTCTGTAATAGTTAATTTACATTCTATTTAGTTGGTCTATAATAATTATTTAATACTTATTGTTTATTATTTCAATTAGAACCATTAGCCTTGCGGTTATTATTACTAGTTATCGCGGCGTAGCACCTTTGGATTCCGGAGTTTATTTATATTAAGTTGTTTTTAGAAGTATTGGAAATTCAGGGTTGTTACAAATATAAATAACTATACATTAAAATATATTTTTAAAATTCATAAATTTACGGGGTATTACATGTCGAGTGTTCTTGCCGCGAACTTGGTTTATGCTTATTTGCACTAACTTCTAAAACTTGCTGCATAGTGTTGTAGTGTTCTTACTGCTCCTGACCAGATCAAACCCATCTGGCCATAGGGGTGACAATGATATGAGACAACTCGCGAGTTACTCGAGATCGACTCGGTCAAAACTCGACTCGAGTGAGCTCGAATCGGACTCGAGCTCGACTCAATATATCGTTGAGTCAAGTTGAGCAACTCGATACTCACCTTGATAACTCGTGAGAAGCTCGAATACCCAATTATCAATAGGAAAATACCTAAATTCAACATTTGTCTACCTTATTGTTGCTTGTAATATGAGACAATTGCATGCTACTCGAAATCTACTAGGTTAAAGCTCGACTTGGTCAATGCTCGACTCCATCAAAGTTCGGTCAAAACTCGACTTGACTCAACTCAAAATCGACTCGAAATGCTAACAGGCCAAGTCAAGCTAGCTCAAACTCGAACTTGACTCGCATCATTGCCACACCTAATCTCGCCTATCATTCCCCTCTACACTTAAGTTTGTAGTGAAAATGTGCACACATAGTGCGTTGTGCATTACAAATTAGCGCATTGCTACCAATTTGGAGCTGGAACTTGCGGCAGTGGCCGCATTCTAGGATGTTGGAGATAGGTTCTAGCTGGTGCTTATAAGAGTTTGGTCATTGTTGTCATTATCCTTAATATCTCTTCTTAATTACAATATTACATGTTAATTAATACACGTATTCTTTTCTACATATACATTCTAGAAATAAAAAGATAAATTCAGAAAAAAAAAAGTTGAATAGATTAGACCCTATTCGTGCAACAGAGCAATATAACTAATAATCAATTAATAGAAGTCATTAAAAATTGATATTTTAGATTACTTCAATATATATATATATATATATATATATATATATATATATATATATAAGCTTTGAAATGCAGTTGTATTTCTTGAATAATGCAAATTTTTCAGCATTCATGTATTTCAATACAGATGTAGTGCTCCAAAAGCTTTTATATATATATATATATATATACATATACATATATATACATATACATATATATGTACATATACATATATATGTACATATACATATATATGTACATATCCATATATATGTACATATACATATATATGTACATATACATATATATGTACATATACATATATATGTACATATACATATATATGTACATATACATATATATGTACATATACATATATATGTACATATATATATATATGTACATATACAATATATATATATATATATATATATATATATATATATATATATATATATATATATACATATACATATATATATATACATATACATATATATATATATACATATACATATATATATATACATATCATATATATATATATATATATATATATATATATATATATATATATATACATATATATGTATATACATATGTATATATATACATATATATGTATATATATATATACATATATACATATATATATATATATACATATATATATATATATATACATATACATATATATATATATATATATATATACATATATATGTATATACATATATATATACATATATATGTATATACATATATATATACATATATACATATATATGTATATACATATATACATATATATGTATATACATATATATATACATATATATATACATATGTATATACATATATATATACATATATATATACATATATATATACATATATACATACATATATACATATATATATATACATACATATATACATATATACATACATATATATATACATATACATATATATATACATATATATATACATATATACATATATACATATATACATATATATATACATATATACATATATATATACATATATACATATATATATACATACACTAGGGGAAAAAACATAAAGGGCTGCGCAGGAAGGGCTGCGCTTTTCGTAAAAGCGCAACCCTACTAGTGAAGGGCTGCGCTTTTTTAAAAAAGCGCAGCCCTACTAAGAAGAAGGGTTGCGCTTTTTAAAAAAGGCGCAGCCCTTCACTAGTAGGGCTGCGCTTTTTCAAAAAAGCGCAGCCCTTCTGTAGGTAAGAAGGGCTGCGCCTTTTTGAAAAGCGCAGCCCTACTAAGTGAAGGGCTGCGCTTTTTTAAAAAGCGCAGCCCTTCTGCTTAGTAGGGCTGCGCTTTTTTAAAAAAGCGCCGCCCTTCCTGAAAAATTTGAAATTTCGGAATCGCGCGCTTTGAAATATTGAGCGGGATTCGTCAAATATATTATCCCTCATTCTCTCTCCTCTCTCACGTCCCTCATTATTCCTTTCCTCCTTATCTCTCACCCTCTCTTCTCTCTCATCCTCTCTTCTCTCTCAAAAACTCCCATAAACATTTGTCTCAAAAACCCATTTTAAGTTTTTCCGATTTGCACTAAACATGGCGACGGAGTCCGATTGCCTATTGTATACTTCTCTTTGTTTATATATTTTGATTAATGTTCTTGTATACTTCTCTTTGTTTTGATTAATGTTCTTGCTTGTATACTTCTCTTTGTTTTGATTAATGTTCTTGCTTGTATACTTCTCTTTGTTTTGATTAATGTTCTTGTATACTTCTCTTTTGTTTTGAATGTTATTCTTGTATACTTCTCTTTGTTTATTTTGATTAATGTTATTCTTGTATACTTCTCTTTGTTTATTTTGATTAATGTTATTCTTGTATACTTCTCTTTGTTTATTTTGATTTAATGTTCTTGTATACTTCTTGTATACTTATTGTATACTTCCCTTTGTATATTAGTTTTTGTTCCTTTTTTTCATTTTCGTTTCATTCTTTTTATTGTTTTGGGTTTAGTATTTTCGTTTCGTTTCTCTTCTCTTCTGTTTAATTTCAGAAAATGTGAGATTATGAGTAAAAAAATGACAAAAAAATTTTTTTTTTTTAATTTTTTTTTTGGTAGGAAGGGCTGCGCTAGTTAGGAAAAAGCGCAGCCCTTCTAGCTTAAGGGCTGCGCTTTTCTAGCGCAGCCCTACTTAAAAAGTGAAGGGCTGCTACTGAAAGGGCTGCTGTCAAAAAGCGCAGCCCTACATGCCTTTTTTAGCGCAGCCCTTCTTCATTTTTCCACTAGTGATATATACATATATATATACATATATACATATATATATACATATATACATATATATATACATATATATATATAAGCTTTGAAATGCAGTTGTATTTCTTGAATAATGCAAATTTTTCAGCATTCATGTATTTCAATACAGATGTAGTGCTCAAAAAGTTTGAACTTAAGTTTGGACTTTGTACTCAAAATGGATGAATCGAAATCCCGTCTGACATTCTTTACACTCAATAATCTAAGTGCAAATCTAGTTCAAACTTTTTAGTACACTGTAGTCCAAAAGGTTTTGATTGAATTGGACTAAATTCTGAACTTTTTTCAATCCGCTTATATCCCTACGACTAACAAGAAACAAGTTTGTATTTGAACAAACTACAAATATTCTGTCACCCTTGTTGTGTTTAATGTGCGATGGGATGACAAAAATATAATCCTCGATGGTGATAGAATGACTATATAATAGAAGTTTAGATTTTTTTAGAGCGAATGATTTTATTTATTGGTGTTTGTACTACAAGACATACTTTATACACTCAAAGCGATAAATATGAAATAACTGAAATGAGAAACACATGTGTCATCATGTATTTATTGAGTAAATGAATAAATTGATTGATTTGGTAATCAATCAAGGATAGCTTAAATAAAATTTTAAGCAGTGCCAAATGCCCGCTTCATCCTCATTACCTCCGCATTACTTAGAAGAGTGATTTGTTGAGTTATGTCAGCAGGTAAGTTACCGCCAAACAAGGAGTTCATAGTGAATTGAATTGATGGGTTTGCGCCATTCAAACTAACAAATGCGGTAGCTGGGGTTGTACCAACATTAACTTGGAAATGAAGGATGGCTTGTGGGAAAATCATAACATCTTCAACCTCAAGTCTTCTGTAGTATGCAGTGTTGTTTGTGTCAATGAATCCCGCAATTATTGACCCTCTTGACACGATTATAACTTCTGATCTTCGGTGTGAGTGTACAGGTATAACTCCACCGACACCAAAGTCTAACCTTGCCATAGAAATACCTAGACCATTCAAAGCCGGGAATTGATCAACAAATGCTAGAGTTACGTTGTTTCCAGGTACATTTGTGATCGTTCTGCCACCACGGAAGCCCGTGTAAACAAAGTCATCTGTTGTTAGAGTAGCAGGATCTCTACAAGCATATCCTTGTGATCCCCTTGGAAGACTACGATCTGCCACACAAAAATCAACTTCTATTGCATGAGAGAGACACACCAAGAGAGAAAAAGTGAAGAAAACTAAAAGGTTATTCATTTTGCAATTAATTGTGCTAGAATTATAAGTGCCCAAGCAGGGGCGGACCTATTAAGGGTCCTGGGTGGCACGTGCCCCACCAAAAAAAAAATCGGATTTTTTTTACTTATAATGTCAAACAGATTTTTACAACAGGTTAAAATAAAAACGCGTGCAATAATTGCATATAATGCAACTTGGTCCAGTGGTTCTCCTAGTAACTTGTAGTGGCTAGCTGTTGCCACGGTAGCGGGTTCGACTCCCTTACACGCAATTTTTGCTTTCTTATTTTTCTTATTTGCTTAATACCTTTTGTTTTGTTTTGTTTTTTCTTTTTCTTTTTTACTTCTTACTCTTTCTCTTCTTTATTTTAGCATTTTTTTTTCTTCATTTTGTTTTGGTTTCTATTACATTAAATGAATTTATATCATCTTCTTATAAACTTTTGTAACAAATTGAAATAAAAGTTGCATCTGTTGATTAATGTGAAAGTCAATATGTAAGATATACTAAAAATGGAGATAGTATTGAATACTTAATATTATTTATTAAGGTTGTGAAAATTAAAGTGTTATATTGTTTTAAAATATGATATTATAATTTTTCTTTTGTAATTTGGTGCCCCACCAAATTCGAAATCCTGGATCCGCCTCTGCCCAAGAGGCAAGAGGTAGATTTGCTAAGGGGGGGTTTTGTTACTTGCTTCGTATTTTTCTTGGATATGAGATGTTATTTCCCTAAGAACACTACAAGAGGGGGGGGTGAATTGTAGGTGTAGAAATAAACGTAACTTTTTGCGTAAATTAAAACTTAAATGAATAAACAAGCTAGAGGAACACAAGGGATTTTTACGAGGAAAAACTTCGTAGGCCCAATAAGAAGAAACAACCTCGACCACTAGGGATTTTAAACTCAACTCTTTCACTAATTAGGCCAAACAACTTTGTTACAACCTAATTCTAACTCGAGCCACACCTTGAGTTCCTAAACTCAAGTTCCTGAGCCACTGTTCCCTTAACAGCAGTTCCTCTCAACTTCACTCGAAGTTTTCTCACTCATACAAGCTTCACTCAAAGCCTTTCTCTTACAGAACTTCACTCAAAGTTCCCTTACCCCAAAAACCAAAATACAATTTGATCGAAATAAGCTTAGTGGAATTAGAGTAAGAAAGCAAAGAACAAATGGCTATTATGAGAGAATGAAGGCACTGACACTTAATTAGTTAAACTCACTTAATTACTTATAGTCAGACCACTTTGGAACTTATCTAGACTTCAATATTTAAGTAATACTCATGAAGAACGTGGGATTAAAACTTGATTACATGTTAAGTCCATTAACCCATGATGTTCCTTCCCCTAAGGAACACGTTTCACATCATGTCCCATGATCCCATGATCTTCAAATGAACGTGGATATATTTTAGCCACTCTCCTAAGTAATAGGAGTTCCTTGAGCTTTATCCGAAAATCAGTTTTATAAAAACAGTTTTTATCTTTAAAACTGAATTTTTAATCTTTAAGAAAATAATATCTTTTAAACAAATTCTTTCTAAAAACGGATATTTATTTTCTTGATTTTTCCGAAAAATAAAGTCTTTTTCTCAAACAGATTTTCTTTTTAAAACTGATTTTATCATTTGAAATTAGATAAAACTAATTTCCTATAATTTAGGCATGACTTACTCAAATGCTCATTTAACCGTTATACTTTCACACGCCTAAGTCTAGTTCTTTTTATTAACTAAGTTCCTTTAACATATTCGTTTAGTGCCACTTAGTTTGTTCCTTACAAAGGAACAAACTCATTCTCAAATAAAGCTGCCACTGTTCCTTACCATTCTTACTTTGTTCCTTTACATTGGAACTAGAAATAAAAAGCCTAGCTTCTATTCTTCTTGATCCAATGCTTGCTCCAGTATCAACTTATAGAAACTTCTTTACTTAGCCTTTGAAATCCTCTCTTGACTTCTTCCTTGACTTCGTATTCTCCCAGTTCCTTTCATTGATACCTTAAACATCATACACTTAAATAACTCATTAGTTCACTAATTAGTTTGCATCTTTGCTTCTTTGTCATCATCAAAACTCTTTTCAGTTCGAGGAATGAGTGCTCTCCATACCAAATTAAATAGTACTTTGTGAAGGGGAGAGAGTAGGTTATGGTTTAGTTTGTTTTGACCAGCTGTTCCTCCAAAGTATTCTAAAATTTTGTCTTGAGGAAAATTCGGAAAAGAAACAGTTCCTTTCCGTTTAAAGTACAAATCAGTTCCTTGGCAAGGAACTTCCCAAACTTTGCCCAACGTGGCTTGATTAAACCTAATTTTCTTATGATGAATTAAAGGAGGGGGAGTTTTTCATGTAATAGTAATTATGACACGCGGGAAAAAATAAAGCAAATAAAAATAAAAGAAAAAGAAAACGAAAAGATGATAAATAAGAATCAAGATTTAAATAAATCTGATTCCTTTTATTTTGGGATTTTTCGGATTTTTCGAATTTTTATGAGTTTTAATTTTGAAGGAAAATAAATGCTAAGGAACTTGTGCTATAGGAACAACTAATGCTACATATCAATGTCCTTCATATCATGCATGTTTCTTAACCTTAGGAACAGTAAGGGAAGTATTATGTGACATTTATGAGTTGTTTAATTTCTTTGAATTCATGTTTATGTTTTGCAACATTCCAATTTGCAATGGTCTTAGGCAATTAAACACAATTATTTTTAGCACACAAAGTCACTCAAATTGATTCAAACATGGGGGAATTGACATAGGAACAATCACTTAATTTTTATTAACCCTAACTCAAGCCTTAATTTTTCATATCTATCCCTTTGCAAAGGCTTAGTTAGAATATCAGCAATCTGATAATCAGTTTGACAAAACTCAAGTTTAATCAAACCTTTTTCAAATTTTCTCTTAAAAAGTGATGTCTGATATGTATATGCTTTACTCTAGAATGATGCACTGGATCTTTAGATATACTTATAGCACTTGTATTGTCACAATAAATAGGAACACATTCAAAGTTTATTCCATAGTCACTAAGTTGTTGTTTTATCCAAAGCATTTGAGAGCAACATGCAGCAGCTGCTACACATTCTGCTTCAGCAGTGGATAAAGCAACTGTGTTTTGTTTCTTGGTACTCCAAGAAACTAAACTATGACCAAGGAATTGTGCCATACCTGAGGTGCTTTTCCTATTTACAAGATCTCCAGCATAATCTGCATCTGCATATCCTTTAAGCTCAAATGTATCACTTCTTGGATAGTAGAGTCCAAGATCACATGTTCCTTTAAGATATCTAAGAATTCTCTTCACAGCAGTGAGGTGAGACTCCTTTGGATTTGCTTGAAATCTAGCACACAAACCAACACTGAAAGCTATGTCTGGACGACTAGCAGTTAGATACAAAAGTGAACCAATCATTCCTCTATATTTTGTTTGATCAACACTTGTTCCTATGGAGTCTTCATCTAATCTAGTTGAAGTTCCCATAGGAGTGTGATTTATCTTTGAATTTTCGAGGCCATATTTCTTTAATAGTTCCTTTATGTATTTTTGTTGGTGAACAATTATTCCTTTTCAGTTTGTTTGATTTGTAGTCCAAGAAAGAAATTTAACTCACCCATCATACTCATTTCAAATTCATTGCTCATGAGACTTGAGAATTCTTTGCACAATGTTTCATTAGTAGCTCCGAATATGATGTCATCAACATATATTTGAACAAGCAAAATATCAGTTCCTTTAGATTTTAGGAACAAGGTTTTATCAACCTTTCCTCTTTTAAAATTGTTTCTAAAAGGAACTTTGATAATCTCTCATACCATGATCTAGGTGCTTGTTTTAACCCATAAAGAGCTTTATCAAGCTTGTAGACATGATTTGGGAGATTATTATTTTCAAACCAGGGGGTTGTTCAACATATACATCTTCGTTTAGATAGCCATTTAAAAATGCACACTTAACATCCATTTGATATATTTAAATCCCATGTAAGCAGCAAATGCAATTAAAATTCTAATGGCTTCTAATCTAGCTACAGGAGCAAAGGTTTCTTCATAATCTATTCCTTCTTGTTGATTATAACCTTTTACTACAAGTCTAGCTTTGTTTCTTACAATGGTTCCATATTCATCTAGTTTGTTTCTAAACACCCATTTTAAGCCAATTACTTTTTGTTGTTTAGATGAGGAACTAGATGCCATACCTTGTTTCTTTCAAACTCATTTAATTCAGCTTGCATTGCAGTAATCCAATCAGAGTCAGTTAAGGCTTCTTCATGATTTCTTGGTTCCATCATTGATAGGAACGCATGAAATGCACAAAAGTTCCTTAACTGAGATCTAGTTTGCGTACCTTTGGATATGTCGCTGATTATGAGTTCCATGGATGTGATTTTTGTAATCTCCAAGGTTTTGGTTGAAACTCTCTTATAGGAACATGTTGTTCCTCATGAGTTCCTCGAGTAGATGAGGAACTCTGCTCAGTTGTTCCTCTGTTAGCCTCGTGGACTCAGTTCCTTCATTTGAGGAACAGGAACATCTTCTCCTCCTTGAGGACAGGAACATCATTGATGTCATTATTTTAAAATTCCTCGTTCCTTTCCTCTTTCACTTTTTCTTGTGAATCTGAGTTCCTTGTACTTGGTTGTCTAACCCTATCTCATAGTCATCAACCTGTATGCTTGGATTATGTTTGTCAGATTCATCAAAGATTACTGAATGCTTTCTTCAACACACATAGTTCTCTTGTTATATACTCTATAAGCTTTACTATGTGAGGAGTATCCTAAAAATGTTGCTTCATCACTCCTTGCATCAAATTTTCCAAGATTATCTTTTCCATTATTATGCACATAACATTTGCACCAAATGTTCTAAAATAGTGATATTTTGGTTTCTTTCCAAATAAAGTTCATAAGGAGTTTTATTAATGATAGGTCTCATCATGGCACGATTAATTATGTGACAAGCAGTATTAACAGCTTCAGCCCAAAAGTTCCTTGGAAGTTCACTAGCAATTAACATGGTTCTAGACATTTCCTCCAAAGTTCTATTTTTCCTTTCTACAACACCATTTTGTTGTGGTGTTCTAGGGGCAGAAAAATTATGATCTAGGCCATTATCTCTGCTTAAGTCATCAAATTTATAATTTTCGAATTCCTTGCCATGATCTGATCTAATGTGCATTATTTTATGCCACTTAAGTTTTGAACTCTTTTAGCAAAGACAAGGAACTCATCATAAGTTTCATCTTTACTAGTGAGAAAAATAACCCAAGTGTACCTAGAGTAGTCATCTACAATCACAAGTACATACCTCTTTCCACTTCTGCTTTGAATTCTCATGGGTCCACATAAGTCCATATGAATTAACTCTAATGGTTTAGTGGTACTTACAATCGTTTTAGATTTGAAAGAGGATCTTACTTGTTACCTCGTGCACATGCATCACAAACTTGATCAATATGAAATTTTATGGATGGTAATCCTAAAACAAATCTTTTGATCTAAGTTTCTCAAGTAATGAAAAGCTAGCATGTCCTAGACGCTTGTGCCAAGAAGTGAATCATCTTCAATAACACTAAGACAAGTTAAATTGATTTGAGGAACAAGGTCTAGATCCACAATGTATGTGTTCCCTTTCCTTGTTCCTTCCAAGATAACCTTCTTAGTTTTAATGTTGATGATCAAGCATTTTTCTTTATCAAATTTTACAGTATTTCCTTTGTCACAGAATTGAGAAATGCTTAATAGATTATGTTTTAGACCTTCAACTAAAAATACATTTTCAATGGATGTATAGTGGTGACTTACCACCTTACCCATAGCAACTATGTTACCTTTCTTATTATCACCAAATGTTACACTTCCACCTTCATAGGTTGTGAGTGAGAGAAACTTCGTTTTGTCTCCTGTCATGTGCTTGGAACAACCACTATCGAGATACCATGTGTTGTTCCCCCTCACTCCAACCTGCAAAAATCAACTAGTTGTTAGTTGAAGGAACCCCATCTTTCGTGGGTTCCTGTTCTTGACTAGGATTTGTTTTGACAACCCATTTTTTCTTACTTATTGTCACATTTTTCCCAATCATCTTCAGATTTTAGTTGACATTGATTTATGTAATGACCTACCTTGCCACAATACATACAAAACTTATCACTAGGTAGATCAACATATTTCTTTGTCTTGTTCCTTTTCTTGTAGTTTTCAAAACCAAGACCTTCCTTCCTCTGCGTTTCTCAATCCACTTAGGAACTTTCATGATTTTGCCTCTGTTCCTTGCGACAACCAGTTCCTTTTTAAGACTACAGATCTGTTCCTTTAAAAATTTTTCTCTTTATTTCATTTTCAATCTCAGATCTGTATCCTTTCAAAGGGGTTGATCTTATATCAAAGGAACTCAGAACAGGGACAAATTCCTTCAAGTGTGAAATCTCTAAATTAATTAGATAATTTTCATTTTTCAAACTTTCATAACATTCTTTGATTTTTAAGTTTTTATCAAATAAATCAAAGAATCTTGTTTCAACATCTGTTCTCATTTTCTTAAGCCATTCTATGTGTTCCTTGCAAACTTTTAAGGCTTGTTCCGTTTGTTTACGTTTTTCACGTTCATCTCTACATTCAAGAATTGCATCATAAAGAAGATCATATATTTCAGGCCTAGTTTTACAATCTAGTCTGACTCAAGCCATGTTGACTTACCTCAACTTTTTCTTCATCTTCTTTTTCGTCAGTGTTTGCCATGAGGCAAAGGTTTGCTGTTTCTTCAGTTGGTTGTTCCTCTTCTTCTTCCGTCTCTGAATCTCCCCAAGCAGCTATCATAGCTTTGCGCACATTTGCCTTAGAGAAAGGTGCTTTTGATTCTTTGTTCCTTTCAGCAAAGCGTTCCTTGTTCCTTTCTTTGGTTTTGTCTTTTCCCAAAGAGGACATTCCTTGATGAAGTGATCTGTACTACCACATTTATGACAAGCAGCTTTGTTAGAAAATTTCTTAGTTTTACCTTTGAAGTTTCCATTCTTCATGTTCCTGTACATCTTTCGAAATTTTCGAACCATGAGGGCTGCTTCTTCTTCTTCTAGAGTCCGAATCATCTTCATCATCTGCTTTGAGAGCAATTGATTTTGATTTGGAGCTTTCACCATATTCAGTATCAAGGTGAAGCTCATGAGTCATAAGTGACCCTGCCAGCTGTTCTAAGTTGAACTTAGTGAAGTCTTTTGTTTCTTGAAGAGCAGTGACTTTAGCCATCCATCTGTCCTTAGGAAGACTCCTAAGAACCTTTCGAACCTGTTCCTCAGATGAAATAAACTTTCCAAGAGAAGCCAACTCATTATAATGTTAGTAAAACGAGTAAACATGTCTCGGATGCTTTCTTTGATTTCATGCAGAACAGTTCATATTGATTCATAAGTAAATCAATTTTCGATCTTTTAACTTCATTAGTTCCTTCTGGGTTACTTCTAGTAAATCCCATATTTGCTTTGCGGATTTGCATCCCATGATCCTATTATGTTCATGGGGTCCAAGTCCACAATGCAAAGTTTAATAGCCATGGCATTTACTTCCATTTTTTCAAAATCAGATTTGTCATAATCAGAGAGGGGTTTTAGAGAGTTACCTCATTTTTGTCATTTGTAGTTGTGACTTCGAAATCACCAACTTCAATGACTCTCCATACCTGATAGTTTTCAGCTTGATGAATATCTCCATGCGGTTCTTCCAATAGTTGTAGTACTTCCCATTGAACATAGGAGGCCTTTGAGTGGAATAACCTTCTTCAAGTTTCTCGGTGGTATTCATTGTTCCTTGGATCTTTTTCTCAATAGGGTTTCCTATCTTACGTGAGTTCTAGCTCTGATACCAATTGTTATTTCCCTAGGAACACTACAAGAGGGGGGGTGAATTGTAGGTGTAGAAATAAACGTAACTTTTTGCGGAAATTAAAACTTAAACGAATAAACAAGCTAAAGGAACACAAGGGATTTTTACGAGGAAAAACTTCTTGGGCCCAACAAGAAGAAACAACCTCGACCACTAGGGATTTTAAACTCAACTCTTTCACTAATTAGGCCAAACAACTTGTTACAACCTAATTCTAACTCGAGCCACACCTTGAGTTCCTAAACTCAAGTTCCTGAGCCACTGTTCCCTTAACAGCAGTTCCTCTCAACTTCACTCGAAGTTTTCTCACACATACAAGCTTCACTCAAAGCCTTTCTCTTACAGAACTTCACTCAAAGTTCCCTTACCCCAAAAACCAAAATACAATTGATCGAAATAAGCTTAGTGGAATTAGAGTAAGAAGGCAAAGAACAAATGGCTATTATGAGAGAATGAAGGCACTGACACTTAATTAGTTAAACTCACTTAATTACTTAGTCAGACACATTTGGAACTTATCTAGACTTCTAATTTATAGTAATCATGAAGAACGTGGGATTAAATGATTACGTGTTAAGTCCATTAACCCATGATGTTCCTTCCCCTAAGGAACACGTTTTCACATCATGTCCCATGATCCCATGAACTAAATGAACGTGGATATATTTTAGCCATTACTCCTAAGTAATAGGAGTTCCTTGAGTTTATCCGAAAATCAGTTTTATAAAACATTTTTATCTTTAAAACTGAATTTTTAATCTTTAAGAAAATAATATCTTTTAAAAAATCTTTCTAAAACCGGATATTTATTTTCTTTTTTTCCGAAAAATAAAATCTTTTTCTCAAACAGATTTTCTTTTTAAAACTGATTTTATCATTTGAAATTAGATAAAAATAATTTCCTATAATTTAGGCATGACTTACTCAATCTTTTAACCGTTATATACTTACACGCCTAAGTCTAGTTCCTTTATTAACTAAGTTCCTTTAACATATTCGTTAGTGCCACTTAGTTTGTTCCTTACAAAGGAACAAACTCTCATTCTCAAATAACTGCCATGTTCCTTACCATTCTTTCTTTGTTCCTTTACATTGGAACTAGAAAATAAAACGCCTAGCTTCTATTCTTCTTGATCCAATGCTTGCTCCAGTATCAACTATAGAAACTTCTTTTACTTAGCCTTTGAAATCCTCTCTTGACTTCTTCCTTGACTTCTATTCTCCCAGTTCCTTCATTGATACCTTAAACATCATACACTTAAATAACTCATCAGTTCACTACTTAGTTTGCATCTTTGCTTCTTTGTCATCATCAAAACTAGGGTTTAACATGAGATATGGTAGCCAAGATTGGGGACCCTATATATAGAGATACTCATCCTTTGTCAACCAAAGGCGACTACTAGATATTTTTTATTTTCCGGTGCAAGTTAGTTGCTCAAGTAGCTAGAAGTCAATTATCACACAACTCTTCAAGATTTTAGAAAAAAGCCTTTATTTTTGTCTTCAACTGTTCAACAATAGTATTCAGTAACCCAAAATAAAAAAATTCAATTAGACGCGTTGTGCAAAAGACCGAGCTTAATTATAATTGAAAAGAACATATTGCATTTCAGCTATATGGAAAATTCATAGATGGTGGATGATTATTAATTCTACTCCTGCATGGTTCGAATATAGCACATGATCTGCATAGTGTTTTTATCAATGGACTTGGTCTTACCATATCTTCTTATGACTTATGTATTTCTTGTATTTATCTATAGTTTATTACTGCTATTATTACGTAATTAGTTTCTTGTACTTCTCAAATAATTCATGGTACTAATGGTGATGAATTGAGTTTAACGATTGATAAAGTTATGTGTATGATACATAACTAACATCTTATTTTTGGGTGTTTTTTTTATGTTAATCTAAAAAGAAACTATTAATAGTATATTTAAAACTATCTAAAGTCCTAGGGGCGTTCATGGGTGGTTAACTGCACCGAAATAATTTTTCGGGACGGTAACTGGAAGTATCGATTAGCCATATTTGCGAATTGTAACCGTTCAAACCAGTTAATAGAGGTGTTCATAAAATACCGAAACCGAAAAAACGTACCGAAATACCAAAAAATCGGCCTAAATGGGTGGTTATTGTAATGACAAAAAAAGTTTTTATGGTACGGTTACCGAACCGATAAAATTAACGGTTAAACGGTATGGTTACAGTATGATTTTTGAGTGAACGGTTAACCAAAATACTGAAATATTTTTTTTCTTTATTTAATTGTTGTGAAACTTTTTCAAACAATTACATTAATTCTAATATTTGTTGCTAAGTTACAACAATTAGAGGAAGTATGTAGATATTTGGAAACTCTAGTACTAATATAAACACTCTAATTAGGTAATGGAGTGAATTCTTAATGTTAGATATGTTTTTCAATGGATTTATTATCCACTTTATAATAAATTTTATACTAGAGTATATATAATATTAAAATATATGCACAAAAAAATTTGAAAATATATATGTTAAAGTAAAACATAATAGTATAACTTAAATAACGCTTAATGGTTAACTGAAAGACCGTATCGGAAAACCGGTTAACCGCTTAGGCGGTAACCGGTTTAAACAGCTACCATTACGGTTCACAAAAAGAGCGAACCGAAATCTTCGGTTACCGAACAGAAATGTTATTTCGGGACGGTTAACCAGCTATGAACACCCCCTATCGATAACTGCATAAACGGTTAACTGGTTTTTCAATACGATTTTCCGGTTAACCATTAACCATTACTCAGGTTTTATCAACTCATTTTACTAATTTTATATACTATAATTAGAAAATGGAGTGAAGTATTAGATTTAAAATTTGTCTCAACATAAATAATATACCATTAATACCAAGATTCTCTATAAAAGACAATCATCTCTAAAAACATTCCACACCATACAATACAATGAATACATATCTCAAAGTTCTAAGAAAAAACAAGCACAAAAATCTAAACTATTACAAGTTGGTAGTTCACAATGAGTAGTTCACAATGAGAGTAGTAGTTCACAATCATCTCTAAACTATGGCAGAGAGTAGTTCATCCTTACAGTCATCTTCGAAATACATCAAATGCACAAACTTACACAGTCGACCAAAACTGATAGTATTCAGATTTTGCAAACAAATAATATCAAATTCCTACTTCAAGGTTGTTGCTCAATAAGGGAGACTCGAAGTGTCGCTGCTGCTCGATGTCGAAGATGGCCAAGAGACTCGAAGTGCTGTTGCTCGAAGTCGAAGATGTCCGGGAGAATCGAAGTGATGTTGCTCGAAGATAGGAGACTCGAAGTCGAAGACCACGAGAGAGAGAGATAGAGAGAGAGAGAGTGAGAGTAGTGAAGTGATGAGAGTCGAAAATGGAAACACTAGTTCTGCTTCATCTTTTCTTAGGGAAACTCGAAGAGGAAAGTTAGGGTATAGAGAGTCAGAGCTGAATCTGATGACTAACGAAGTGATGATAGTCAATTACTCTACCTTGGATTTTTGGGCTTTCTCATATTTTAGACTTTTGGTTTTGGGCTTACTTACTGACTTATGTTTTCTCACATAAATGAGTCTACAGACTCTACAGTACTATACTTACTAAATTATTGCATTTAATAAAAAATAATAATTAATCAATAAAATTATTATAAAAAATAATATAATAATTATATAAAATAAATTTATTCGATTTTTTGGTTAACCCATTTATAAAAAAATCAGAATTGTAACTATACCGTGTAACCGTAATTTTTACCGGTTCGGTAACTGAACCGTTTGATCCCAAATTTTTCGGTTCGGTAACCGCCCATTTTGACCGGTTTAAATTTTTTTTTGGTATGGTATTTTGATTTCGGTTTTTGTGAACAGCCCTAATCTAAACACTCTGGTAAGTATGTCATGTAAGTGCAGCTTGTCATTTACCTTAACTACTTAAATAATATATTTTGAATCTCCTGCAATACACAAGTTGTGGTTTAGTAATAATTTCATGTCGTATATTGTTTTTTACATTTTAAATATCTTTGTCGATTAAATGAAAAATAATAAAAATTCATTGTTGAAAAATTTTATTATCTCCCCAACTTGCGACTCCCTTCCTTTTTATATAAATGCTCCATTTCTCCTTATGTAATTGACAATGGCTAACTTTGACTATTATATTATTCATTACTAAAATTTCATAAAAAAATTAATATTTTAAAATATACATCGAAAACAATTCAAAAACATCTTGTATGCTAAGAAGATCCTTAACCATGAAAAAAATGGTATGATCAGGGCGCATTATTGTTTTTGCTTAATGGAAAATAAAATTAATGTTCATAGATGATCCAAGTGTAGCATTTGGAAATATATGAAAACTCTTGAGAATTTTGATATCCATTTAAATTTCCTTAAATACCCTCTATGTATTTGTTATTCCAATATAATTAACGAGGGCCAGAAAGTCATGGAAATTAAAATAAAAATTCTAATGTATCTGCCAATTTTCTTTTGCATGAAGTTAACTTTCATATCTATAAAAACAAAAGAAACAACTATCAATGTAATAATTGAAATATTTAATCCTTATGCATTATCTATAGAGATATAGTTATACACTTATATTCACCTTAAAAAAAAGTTATACAATTATACATGTTCATTACATATTACATATTTCTACTTCCTTTTACACCCTCTCAAGATGAGAGTGGCAAGGTATAAGCACTCCCATCTTGCCTAAGACTCTATTGTATAGACGGACAGGAAGAGCCTTGGTGAGTACATCAGTGCTATTTGTAATTCGGATGGCACATAAGATGTCTAAATAGTACCTTGCTTGACCTTCTCTCTTATAAAATGGCAGCCCACTTCTATATGTTTAGTTCTCTCATGATAAACAAGATTTGCATCTATAGAGAGGACATCTAGATTATCACATTTGAGAGCAGCAATAGATAGTTTCTTTAAACTAAGGTCCTTTAGAAGACTCATTAGCCAAGTAATTGTACAAGTAGTGAGGGCCATGTCCCTATACTCAGCTTATGTTAAAACCATAGCTACAACACTTTGCTTCTTACTTTTCCTGGAAATAGGAGAAGATCCTAGAAGAATAAGATAACAAGTGGTAGATCTTCTAGAAAAGGGACATGATGCCCAATCTGAGTCACAATATGCAGTGAGTTTAGCTGAGCTTTTGCTTGCTAAAAGAATCCCTTGTTCAGGCGGTGCCTATTTAATGTACCTAAGTACTCTTCTTGCAGTTTGCATATGAGTTGATGTTGGTTGTTGCATGAAATGACTCAGAAGTTAAACTAAAGACTTAATATCGGGTCGAGACAATGTCAAGTAGATTAGTTGACCAACCAATCTTCTGTAGCGTTCAAGATTTGAGAGGGGTGTGCCTTTAATCAGGTTCTAGTTTCATGTATGTGTGTCTAGGGGATGTTTTAAAGATTTGTACTTGTCTACTCCATACTCCTTTAACAATTCAAGTGCGTACGTTCTTCGAGAAATAAAGATGTCTTGAGATGTTCTAGAGAACTCCATGCCTAGAAAATAGTTAAGGTCTCCCAAGTCTTTCATGTGAAATTGAGAACTGAGTAGACCTTTAACTCTTTCTATTTGCTTGTTGTTGTTTCCTATGATGATTAAATCATCCACATAGATAAGAATTGCTGGTGAATGTGGTATCTGTCTCCTCAATAAAGAAAGAATGATATGTATAAGATTGAGTATAACCAAAAGAGATCAGCGTACTAGATAATTTTGCAAACCATTGTCTAGGTCCTTGTTTAAGTCCATACAATGCTTTCTTCAATTTGCATACCAAAGTAGGTTTACACTCCCTGTGGCTTGACGAGTCTGTAGTACTAGGATGATTATATCCTTGAGGAATGTGCATATATATATGTCTTCCTTTAAACCACCATGCAAAAATGCATTTCAGTTTGACCGTCTGTAGCTGGGTGAAAGGCTGTAATCATCAATAGCTCACTACCAAATGCTTCCTGGACCTTTTTCCAGAAATTCGAAAGGAATCGCGAATCTCTATCTGATACTATACTCGTGGGTACTCCATGCAATCGAATGACATTTTTCACATAAGCCTTGGCTAAGGCTTCCATATCTCTCCTCTCCCTTCCTCTCCCTCGTTGTTCTCTAACTTCTCTGCCTTTTCTCTCGTCGCCTTCGACAAAGTAGTGCGCGAGCGGACATCCATTTGGCATGTATATATGCTAATGATTGATAGCAACAACTATTAGTAGGGTCATGATGGTACTCATTTTTGCTATTGGAGTATAGGTCTGCGTATATTTAATGCCTTTCGTTTGATTACATCCTTGAATGACTAATCTTGCTTTCTTTCTTTCTACATTCCCATCAGCTTTGTATTCAGTTTATATACCCATCTGCACCCTATAGCTTTTCTTCTAGGGGGTAGAGAAGTAATGTCCTATGTGTCATTTGTCTTGAAGAGCCTGCAGCTCCTTGTTCATAGCTGCTACCAAACCAGGTTGAGTTGAAGCTTCATAATAAGATCTTGGATCCTCACTTTACTATAATATGAGCAACCATATTAGTAAAATGAACATTAACACTGGTGTTAACAACTGAAGTGGCAATTCCAGCATGATCATATTATTTTGAGAGGTAGTAACAAAATCATTTAGCCATGTAGGAGGGTGAGTTGTTCTACTAGATATTATGAGAATAGGTTGTGAAGAAGGTGAAGTAGGATCAGTTTGAGGAGTATCATGAATAGAAGGTTCATCATCAGGAAGGAAGTTAGGTTCATTTTGAGGTTCACTGGTGTGTTTAAGGTGAGATAGATCAAAGGGGGAGAAGATTCATGAAGGAAATGGATTGATTCGATTGCATAGGGAATACATGCTCATAAAACTTCACATCTCTAGAAACAACCTGTTGTTTGGTCAACATGTTCTTAAGTTTGTAACGTTTTGGGTTGTAGGATATCCAAGAAAATACGAAGAACAACTTTAGTGGTAAACTCGTCCTTGTACATGTGTCTATTTGTATTATAGGCCATAGCCAAACAACCAAAGGCCTTCATGTGAGTATAATTAGGTTGTTTAGCAAACATCAGCTCATAAGGTGTTTTGTGTTTAACAACACTAGAAGGGAGCCTATTGATGATATAGGCTACAGTCATAACACAATCCCCAGTAAGACAAAGGAAGATCAGCCCCAAACCTCAGAGCCTTACTTATCTCAAGTAGGTGCCTATATTTTCTTTCTACCACACCATTTTGTTGTGGTCTATGCACACAATTGGTTTGATGAACTATTCTATTTTTAGTAAACAAAATAATGCACTCTTGATCCTTGAATTACAAGGCATTATTTAATCTTACTACTCTTACTTTTCTGTCAAACTGAGTTTGAGCATAAGCACAAAATTTTTTGAGTGTCATAAATGAGTTAGATTTATATTTCAATAGGTACACCCATGTAGCCTTAGTGAGATCATCTACTATTATAAGGAAAAAACTATATTTTCCTTGACATAGGACTTTTTATGGACTTCATATATCTATGTAAATTAAATCAAATGTTCCCGCCACAATGGTGGTACTTAATGGAAAAGGTGTTTTTGTGAGCTTGGCCATGAGACAAGAAAGGCTTATTTCTTTGTCAGTATCTTTTACACATCCTTTTATACTAGGTATGTGTTTCATTTTCTCTATGGATGTATGTCCTAACCTATGCCAAAGAGAATAATCTAAAACTTTTGCATTCATAGAAAATACTTCATTGCATAAATTTCCATAATTTAAGTCACTGATATCAAAGTCATATACATCATTACAGTTGTTATCAGCAACAACATTTGATTCAAAACATGACTAGTATTTGCTTTAGGTCGAGTAGGATGTATTTGTAGTTTGTTTTCTTGTGTTGTGTTTGAGAAGGTAGGCTTTCTTGTTTCTTGATGATGTTATGATTTTATATAGAGTTTTTCTCCCCTATTTATAAGCTAAAAGTTATGGTTATGGTGCTCTTAGGAGCCATTTGGTGCTAACTCTCTCCATCTAGTTGTGGTTTGCTGTTTTGTATTGGATTGTAGGTTTTGGGGAGCTATTACCTATTTATATGATTGCACATTGGATTAAGAGATGTTGGACGCTGAGTTTCAAGATCCCAAGGATGTTTTCCGGGACTTTGAGCAAAGGAAGAACAAGGAACGAGCCTAAGCTGACCGGCCCGACAGGATCGGGCGGCCCAGCCCGATCGGGCGAAGAAACAAACTTTAGGATTCTGCTGCGGGCCCGATCAGGCGTTGAACGCCCAGTCGTGATTCGGTGTCTCGCCCGATCGGGCGACTTGGCCCGACGTCGGGTGCCCCTGCCAGCTGCTGCATAACTACTATGTTAACAGGCCGCCCGATGTCATCGGGCGGGTCAGCCCGATCTCATCGGGCGCCTGTGGATTTGGCCTTTTCCTCTGCTTTGGAGTCCGATTCCATCGGGCATTTATGGCCCGATCGGGCGACTGACGACACGCGTTTTTCTAATGAATACGAGCCCGTTTTTCGAGACTTTTGGCTATTGTTTTAGGGCTTGTATAAATAGAAAAATGGGAATTATTAGAATCATCTTGGTTTTTTATTATTAGTTTTCTCTAGAGAGGATTTCAAATACTTTAATTTTAGTGATTTATGATTTCAATTCAAGATCAAACCTTTTGCTTATTCATAGTTCAATATAATTCGGTAATCTTTCTTCATTATATCTTTGTTATTTCTTCCATTGTTAATTAGATTATTTTCTTAGTTATTTGCCATGTTTCAAAGTATGAGTTTTTATATGACTTTTGTTATTGTTTTCATGATTATGAGTGAGTAGTTCTATATCTATAATTGTGGAGATCTATGTATGCAATGAGGGATTGATAAATTAGTTTGATTATCTTGTATTTCAACTGTTTTCTTTGATTGATTCTTCATGCTAGAATGATAAGTTAGGCCTGATTTGTATTTCTATTGTTGCAATACTGAATCTACTTCGAGAGGAGAGATACCGTATAGGCTTTCAATTATTAGGCAAAGTGACCCTTGACTATGTGCGAGCGGCTGGGTGATCTTTGATGGAGGTAATGTTCGATAGAAATTACATGTGCCCTAGACAGTTGACTTACTAGGTGGTTATTATTTATACCTAATTTCCTGAATTGTATGCATAGTGATCCATGATTCTAGTGCTATATTAATATATTTACACCTTCATATTCAGTTCTGCTATTTGCTTAGTTTAGTAACACAACTCTATTCATCTGATTTTGTTAGTATAATATTAGAGTTCAGATACAATAATATAACTTCTCCTTGTGGATTCGATCCCGACTTCCCTGACTACTAGTTAGTGGACCTTAGGTTATTTTTTATTAGGTGATACGACTTTAGCTTATCACTTGGTTGATGAAGGGTTGATCGTAAAGGTTGTAGAGACCACAATGGCCTACTAGCTCCTTTAATTCTTTGTGTTGTGCAATCCTGCATAAGATAATAGTTTTTGTAAAACATTACAAAAAAATTATTATGCATTCAACTTGTGAACTGATAACAAGTTTTGTTTAAACTCAGGAACACAATTTAAATCCCTAAGCTCAATTCCATTTAGGAGAAATACATTTCCTAAATAAATTTTCTTTAATATGTCCGAAGTTTTTCTAAAGAGATGATACGCCATGAGTCCATGACTATAGTTTTCGAAAGAGATGTGGTTTACAAATAAAAAAGATATGATTTGGTCGTAGAACAATTGCACTCTTATGCAAAAAGTCAAGGGATTAAAGCCTAATAAACAACTTTACCTAGTGCTGGAGTCTTTTCAATAAACCATAACAAATTTCAAATAAATTAAAGTAGAAGATTAGAAAATTAAAGCGAGAAGAATTAAGTAAAGTGGGAAGTAATTAAATTAAAGATGGTATTCATTAGATGAAAAAGATAAGACGAGACTATTGTCTAACATCTTATTTTATTTTATCTTATCTTATCTTATATTATTTTTTCTGAAATAAATTGAACTGAATAGAGCCTAAATATCTTTAATTGGATTAAATGAAAAAAAAATAAAAAAAATCCATCCAATCGTGAAAAATTATTATTTTCCACCCCCATCTGACTCATGTTTATAATGATATCACTTTGTGCACAACTTCTAATTCTTTGAGGGATTGCATGATTAGAAGTATGAAAACTTAATTTCCTACTAAAGATTTGGGGCCTCTATGTTATTTTCTTGGGTACTTCAGATACTCGTATTTCTTTCTATATACTTCTTTCTTAGAGGAAGTATGTCCATGAAATATTGGAGCGTGTAGGCATAGAGACTTGTAAGCCTGCAATGACTCCTGTTGACATTCACTCTAAACTTAATGCATATTCGGGTCCTTTAGTGACTAATCCGACACATTACAGCAATTTGGTTGGTGCTTGTCGTACCTTACTTTCACTTGCCCAAATATTGGTTAATTGTGGTACAACAAGTGGCTTTTTATGCAATATACATTGCTTTAGAACGAAGGAATATATTTATTGGTGAATGAACATACTATAAAGTAAACTTTATACACTCAAAACGATAAATATGAAAGAACAGAAAAAAGAAACACATGTTGTCATCATACACTTGTTGAGCAAACGAATAAATTGATTGATTTGGTAATCAATAAAGAAAAACTTATATAGAATTTTAAGCAGTGCCAAATGCCCTCTTCATCCTCATTACTTCCGCATTACTTAGAAGAGTAATCTGTTGAGCTATGTCAGCAGGTAAGTTACCGCCAAATAAGGAGTTCATAGT
Organism: Beta vulgaris subsp. vulgaris; assembly: GCF_026745355.1. Lineage (NCBI taxonomy): Eukaryota > Viridiplantae > Streptophyta > Magnoliopsida > Caryophyllales > Amaranthaceae > Beta > Beta vulgaris. The sequence continues at coordinate 7,432,437 of NC_079208.1, forward strand.
AAATTGAATTGCTGGGTTTGCACCATTCAAACTAACAAATGCGGTAGCTGGGGTGGTACCAACATTAACTTGGAAATGAAGCATGGCTTGTGGGAAAATCATAACATCTCCAACCTCAAGTCTTCTGTAGTATGCAGTGTTATTTGTGTCAATAAATCCCGCAATTATTGACCCCCTTGATACGATTAGAACTTCTGATGTTCGGTGTGAGTGTACAGGTATAACTCCACCAAGTCCAAAGTCTAACCTTGCCATAGAAATACCTAGACCATTCAATGCTGGGAATTGATCAACAAATGCTAGAGTTACATTGTTTCCGGGTACATTTGTGATCGTTCTACCACCACGGAAGCCGGTGTAAACAAAATCATCTGTAGTTAGAGTAGCAGGGTCTCTACAAGCATATCCTTCTGGACCCCTTGGGAGACTACGATCTGCTACACAAAAGTCAACTTCTATTGCATGAGAGAGACACACCAAGACAGAAAAAGAGAAGAAAACTACAAGGTTATTCATTTTGCAATCAATAACGCTAGAGTTATGTATAAGAGCGTAAGAGGTAGATAAAGATTAAGGGTTGTTTTGTTACTTGCTTTGTGTTGTTCCTGGATACGAGATATGGTAGCCAAGATTGGCACCATATATATAGAGTATTCATCTTTCGTCAACCAAAGGAGAATAATAGAATATTAGACATTTTCCTGTCCAAATTAGTTGCTCAAGCTAGAAGTCAATTATCCACAACCCTTAAAGATTTTAGAATAAAGCCGCCGTGTGTTGAAGTGGCTTTAATTTTGTCTTCAACTGTTTAAAAATAGCGTTCTGGAAAATACCGAGCTTAATTAATTGAAATAACATAATGCATTTCAGCTATATGGAAAGTTCATAGATGGTGGGTGATTTATTAACAATACGTACTCCTGCATGGTTTGGAACAGCACATGTTCTTTATTTTATCTTATTTTTTGAATCGAAAAGCAACCTTCATTGAAAATATCAACGGACTTGGTCTTTCCCATATCTCCTTATATTATTACTTGTACTTATTAAGGATTTTTTTTGCTTTAACTACTTCATAGATCCGACTTTTCTCAGATAACTAGTTATTAGGTCCGGGCTATGCCCCAAGTAAGAAAAATTTCCATTTATTTATATTGTACTTTGATATGATAACATTAAATACAACTTGGTCTAGTGATTAAAACTTTAGTACATGAACCATGAGGTCATCGGATCAAAACATGTACTATGCAATTTCTAATTTTTTTTATTGTACATGGATTACATGAACTAAAACTCCCTAGGGAGAGCGCCACGTGGCACCGTTCCTCGTTTACGCACGCGTTTTAATATATTAGTATAGATTAGTTATTATGTCCGGACTATGTCCCGAGTAAGAAAAAATTCATTTATTAATATAAATACTTTATGATAATAGCACTAAATACAACTTAGTCTAGTGGTTAAGACTTAAGTATATGTACTTGAGGTTTCGAGATTAAACCCTATACGAAGCAATTGCTAAATTTTTTTATTGTACATCGATTACATAAACTAAAATTCCTTAGGGAGAGCGCCAAGTGGTACAGTTTCTTGTTTATGCACGTTTTTTAATATATTTACTAGTTTTCCGAACTTGATATGCATTTTTTTATTCCGATTAAAATATATTAAGGAAAACTCAACATTAAAAAGGTATAAATATAGTAATGTGCACATTTAAAACATGATTAAAAGTTGATTGAGATGGTAATTGTGTCATATATAATAGCAAGAGGCCATGAGTTCAAGTTTTGTTGCAAGCTTATTTTACTTTTGTTAATTGACATGACTTATGTATACGTTGGTCAATTCTAGTGGAGTAACAGAGGTACCACGTAGCGTGTATACATTGTCACACACGCCTTTTAATATATTTGTATAGATATATAAGGTTTTTTTAGATTGTCACCACTTGACCAATTTAGTGGAATATTATATCGTCAATGTAGACAAAATATTCCATTTTTTTCTCACAGAATCTGTTAATAGTCGAAAGAAAAAAATTCATATGATGTGATTTTGTTATAAAAAAATTGTTTATAAGGTGCTTATTTAAAAAAAGTCTACTTTATAAGGTGCTTAATGTCTAATAATTCATTCAGTTGTATTTAGGAAAAATTGACAATAGGGGCTTGAACTTTGGGTGATAATTTCTAAAAGGTTGAACTATTGATTAACCTATATATGTAGGTCCATACATTAGGTGGTATTAACTTTTAATGGGCATCAGTGACTTGAAATTTGCTTAATAGATCATAGCTTGTAAAATGTGTGTCCCACGAGAAGAGTTAATTGGAGGGAGAAAAGTAGGCAGTCGGTGAGATTTAAAATAAAATCGTCAATTTCAAGTCACCGAATCTTGCTAAAAGTTAAGAACTCCTAATTTATAGAAAACGCACACAAGTTAATCAATAGTTCTCACCTTTTAAAAATTATCACACAATGTTCATACGCCTATTGTAAATTTTTCCTTGTATTCATCAATTGTATGATAATTATAGTCTCCATGTTTTTAATAACGTAGACTTTATCATTTTATTAACTATCGTCATCAATTTATTTATCAATTGTATGATATGGCTCAGAACTTGCATGATTAGCAACTAGCTTTTGAGCACGAGTGATGCCCCCATATAATTCTTTTTGTTATATTTTAATATCTCAAGATAACTAATGTCGTTTGTTTTCATTAGGTGATTTGTTTTGCCTTTTGTTGGGGATCGCCTATTTTGTTACGGAAAGCCTATTGCACTTGTTATTTTCTATACAGTGCGAGTCGTGTAGTGGGCATTATGTTGATAATTTGTCATAATTATTCCACTTCTTGATGCTCCATGTTATTAATTCCTATAATATTTCATTAGTTAAGACATCAAACTAATTGTCTCACCCTTGGTCGGCAACTTGTTTTTATGTTTAGGGAGTGCTAGACTGCTAGCTCATGCATTAGGTTTAATTTTGCCCTTCAAAATTCGTCTATATACTACTCCCTCCGTCCCATAATATAGTGCTTGTTTCTTTTTTCACGGTCTCCAAAACGTAACTTTGACCTTTAATATCTTCAATTCCTTATTAATAAAAAATATAAAAAGTTGATATTATGAAACTACACATTGAGACGAATCTAACAAGATCCTACATGAATATGTTTTTTTATATATACAAATGAGAATATTCGGTCAAAGATTTTAAAGTTTGACCACCAAAAATGAAATAGGCACTATATTATGGGACGGAGGGAGTATTTAATGTTGGAATTTGTTGCAAGTAAAGGCTTTAATTTGATGGTAATCATGACATTTCTAGTAATAGGTTTGGGTTCAATATCTCTTACACAAAATTTTGGACATATTAAATGGATGACGATAGATTCAATATCGAGGTGGCCTTGACAGATGTTCCACTACTTTAGAATTATAATAATTTAGTATTATTCAAAATTAAGGATTCGACAAGATCTATGTAACTAGAAATAAAAAAATTTCAAGAAAAAAAACACTAAACAAAGAAAATTATAAAACTCCAACTACACGACATGCTACTCAAGGCATCATTGCAGTCTATTTGACAATTAGCAAATTGCTGATGAGTGTTACTTTGTACAAGAGTGTACAATATATAGTTAGATACCTTAACAAACATAGCATAAGTTGCATTTCATTTAATCAACATGCCCAATTTGTTCTCATTAAATACCTTCTCTCACAAGCTCTGTTGAAATCAGATTTTTTTTTGGGTTGAAACAACTCTTTCAATCCCCTGCTCACTAAACACTCATAGGTATATATTTCAAAAGAGCTTGTCCTTATCTTCCCCAGTTCCCCTTCTATCTCTTAAAACAAACCTCTATTTACCAAATAAAACCTGGTCTTTTTTTTTCTTTCATAAACATATACATATATATGAAGTACTAAAGTTTCTATTATACTAATAAAGCTAGTAATATGAGCTTGTAGTTGGGGCAATAGTAACGAATTTTCCTGCTCCGATTTTCTGCATTTGCAATGTCATGCAGCACCTTTACTTATGCAATGACTTTGTCTTTCTCACTCCTCTCCTCTTTACTTAGAAAACCCAATGGAGGAATAACTCCTCCTACGTACGATCATGGATAATTTTCTAATCATTCGATAAATATTATTGCCGTAATAACAGACCTATTATTTTTTTCCTGTCCAAGACATATAACCCGTCGCGAACCACCTTGTATGTGTTTAATGTGAGATGATAGAGAATTTAACCTCGAAGGTGATAGAAAGACCATATGATATACATTGCTTTAGAACGAATTGAATGAATTTATTTATTGTTGAATGTACATACAACAGTCTACACAGTAAACTTTATACACTCAAAGCGATAAATATGAAAGAAGTGAAACAAGAAACAAATGTTGTCATCATATATTTATTGAGCAAAAAATTAAGTGATTGATTTGGTAACCAATAATGAATAACTTGAATAGAATTTTAAGCAGTGCCAAATGCCCTCTTCATCCTCATTACCTCCGCATTACTTAAAAGAGTGATTTGTTGAGCTATGTCAGCAGGTAAGTTACCACCAAATAAGGAGTTCATAGTGAATTGAATTGCTGGGTTTGCACCATTCAAACTAACAAATGCGGTAGCTGGGGTGGTACCAACATTAACTTGGAAATGAAGCATGGCTTGTGGGAAAATCATAACATCTCCAACCTCAAGTCTTCTGTAGTATGCAATGTTGTTTGTGTCAATAAATCCCGCAATTATTGACCCCCTTGATACGATTAGAACTTCAGATGTTCGGTGTGAGTGTACAGGTATAACTCCACCGACTCCAAAGTCTAACCTTGCCATAGAAATACCTAGACCATTCAATGCTGGGAATTGATCAACAAATGCTAGAGTTACGTTGTTTCCGGGTACATTTGTGATCGTTCTGCCGCCACGGAAACCAGTGAAAACAAAATCATCTGTCGTAAGAGTAGCAGGATCTCTACAAGCATATCCTTCTGGTCCCCTTGGGAGACTACGATCTGCTACACAAAAATCAACTTCTATTGCACGAGAGAGACAAACCAAGAGGGAAAAAGTGAAGAAAACTGTAAGGCTATTCATTTTGCAATTTATTGTGCTAGAATTATAAGAGCCTAAGAGGTAGATTTGCTAAGGGGAGTTTTGTTACTTGCTTCGTGTTTTGTTGGATATGAGATATGGTAGCCAAGATTGGCACCCTATATATAGAGTAGAGTACTCATCCTTCGTCAACCAAAGGGGAATATTTGACATTGAGCTGTCCAAATTAGTTGCTCAAACTAGAAGTCAATTATCACAATTCACACAATTCAGGATTTTTGAAAAAAGGCTTTATGTATTTCTTTTTTCCTGACATCAGGGATTTATTCAATGTCTTCAATTTTGTCTTCAACAATAGTATGTATCCACTATCCAGGAACCGAAGATTAAGAATTTCAATTAGACGCGGTCTACAAAGTACGGAGCTTATTTAATTGAAATAACGCATTGCATTTCATTCACGGACTTGGTCTTTACCATATTCATTAAAAACAACTATCTTCTCCAATGTATTTATCAATTGTATGATAACTCTCACAATATAATATTCTCAACAATTGTATGATAATTTTCTTAATTGTTAATTCAAGAGTGTTCAATATTTCCTCCGTTTCAAAATACTCGCTATACTTTTCATTATGGAATGTTTCACATTACTTGCTACATATTTTTTTGGCGATAAACTCTCTCTATCTCTCTCCTCCCATATGGGTCCCTTTTCTTTTTACTCTCTACCTCCCTTCTCCAAAAATTGCCTAAGAATCTGTGAATTAAGAAGTATAGCGAGTAAAATGAAACGGAGGAAGTATTATAATTCAACGCCAACATTAACCATGGATGACGATAGATTCATTAATCATTAGTGGTGGGTGGTCCTTGACACATGTGCCACTACTTTTGAATTATATTAATACTAGTTTTTAGACCCGTGCAAAAAATGCACGGGAATTTTTTTGTTTAATAAGCATATTTATATACCAACTATGATAAAAGCATATAAAAGATTCTCTACGTCCACTCGATTCAATATACGCTTATGTACTACTTGAAACTCAAATGAGTTTAACCTCTATACTATATTAAATTAATAAACTTTATGTATTGAAATACAGAATAATCCTATACATATTTAACCAAAAACAAAGAATCAATGATGCACTTTACACAGAAAGACAAAAAATGCTCCTTTATGTTAATTATGAAGTTGTTTTGCAAATACATGACACTCTTAGGTTGTAGAAGACTTATTTATATATGTCATTAGCTGTAATATTAGACATATCATGTTCTTTCTCACAAATCAGTATTATTATACACTTTCTACCCGTGACTTTATAAATGACCACATAAAATTGGATATGGCTGAAAACTGAACTTGGGAGATACAAACCCATATGTGATAGGGATATCTTTGACTTTTATTTATAATCATTGCAAAACACAATTCAAGGAAAATTGTTCCATTTGACAGAATGAGTGTCATACGGGGTATAAATACCATATTACTCCCCTTTCCTTGACATACTCAGGCCCCCTTTAATGATTCTCTAGGAAATACCAAATATATATATATATATTTTCTACTATATATAGTTGATATAGGATCATTTCCCTTTCCCCAACTAAAAAAGTAACGTGATTGATTTTCTTGTTGCTAGCTCCTTGAGCCACCCCGTGTCCTTGCCACCGCCTGATTGGTTGTTTTTCCATCTTTTTTTTATTCTCATTTTAGTAGTGTAGTCTCCTTTTATTTGGAGCCCCTTAGCTTGAACATGACTATGACCTCGAAGATGAATGTTCGATTATCCATGTACCACAAGTAACGAAATTTAGTAGAAGAAATACGCTACCCATTGGTAGAAAATATGATTTGTTTTTGTAGAAAATTAAATAATATAATTTACGTTTAATAAAAATGCGCGGGATGAGATAGCCCGTGCAATAAAAAAAACCTCAAACGGCATGAGATAAATACATTACGTTGATGTCATTATTTGTATAATCCATGTTATTTTAAAGTCATTAATTTTACTCAAACAAAATTATGGTTTTTCTTTAAAGAATTATAACGAATAACATAAAGAATTATGATTACCATAACTATCATAACTTACTAATAGAAAGTGGTGATTTTAAATGAAAACACATTTTTTATGAATATGGTTTAAATATCGAAAAAATGGATTGGAGTATTACTTCCAGAGTGAAACTTTTTATGAAGTTTTGAATTCATGCATTGATTATTGAGTGACATTTTGTTGTGGACGGTGGTGACTCACCAGGCCAGCTGCAAAATTCTGGATCCGCCACTAAATGTGTTACACTATTTTGACTTATGACTTATTTCAAATAATAAGTATAATACTCTCTCCATATGATTTTGTTGATTATGCATTCCCTATCGGGAACTTTCAATATGTTATTCCTATTCTAAATCTTTGCATACATAGTGTAATTTTATGACTTAAATCTCCATTGATTTTAAACTCCAACAAATTTGTTCACACTAATGATAAATACTTAATCTTTTACCTCTCAAACTTTTGTGTTATTGGTTACCTATCAGATTAACTCAAAGGCTTATATTCTTTATTTTAGTTCATTTTATTTTATTTAAAACAATGAAATCTTTCCCATTTTTAAAGTTATATTGGCTTTTTCGATTACAAAATAGGAACGACAAAAGAAAATAAAGGGAGTAGTATTTGAACCAAAATTATTTTTAAAGTTTGTTATTACTTTGTTGAAAAAATATATTCATTTTGAACATATTGCTATACTCCAGTGTAGGTTGCACACAAAACTTTAATATTCCGATATGCTTGAGTATTTATAGTATTTTACTGTATACTTAATTACATCTAGTGTCTTTTTGTAGTTGGTGTTATATTCTATAAAGTTGTAGATATTATTTATATCACAATTTAAATTATTCTACTAAAAATCACACCAAAAAAATCGCGTTTATTGTCACTTCCTATTAGAATTTGACTCTCCCTTCTACATCATGGCAAGCAATTACACTATACACACTAATATGTTTATCCTTAATATATATGATTGAAACGATATAACAACAACTATATAAGATAAATAAGTTAACAAAACAAAGCTATAGATCTTACATTAAGATTAATAAGAAACTTCGTCAAAATTTTATGATTGGCATGTACTTGTTGAACTTGAAATACCACTATGTAATTTTCTTGTCAAGATTCTCATCTAGTTATATACCTTTTGCTTAACTGGATTATATCTTGTATATATATAACATTTACTTGCATCTATTTTTGTCCCAAATCAATAGAAAAGAATTCAATAGATTTACTTGCGATAGAGTTGACTCACATTACGCTTAACCCAAATTTAAAAACGATCGTTATTTAATAATTGTTACAATATGAGTAAACGCAAATACTCGTAAAGAAATCAGAGATATCTGGAAAAAACATGCAAAAATATCAAATTTAAAAACTTGATTATTAATTATACCTAACAACCTAAAAGTCATCTCTTACAAAAATTATATTATGATTTCAGCTTGTGCATTCAATTCTCTCTTATTGTCTTGCACCACCGATGTTCTGTATCGTTGGCTATTTTGGCAGACGTTATCTATATAAAAAATTTTGGCAGTAACTACAAATAAGGGAGTGATTGCACATAGAGTTCACTCATGGTACACCCGGGTGTACCATGAGCATGGTACACCCCAAGGGTATTTTTGTAATAAGTTAGAATTTCAGGTGCTCATTTGACACCAAATTTGTTCTTATGGGCATTTTGCTCATTTACTCATTTGCTCATTTTGCTCATTTTGTAATAAAAGTGTTTGCTCATTTTCTTAAATGAGTAGAAATGTTTGCTCAGTTGCTCATTTGTTCATTTTTCTCATTTGTTCATTCGCTCATTTTGCTCATTTGGAGAAAATAGTCTTGGGTGTACCATGAGCATGGTACACCCATGTGTACTATAAATATTTTCATTGCACATAAATAAGATTCTTTAATAACATGTGATAAAAGTCTCATTATATATACTTGTTTTAATTTATAGTCTTGTAGCATTGTTATATTGAAAATTAATGTAAACTAATTTTTAATAGTACTCACTTTTCTCTAGAGTGATTTTAGTACTTTTCATTTTCTTTTGTCTCATAATATATACCATCTACATTTTTACGGTAGGAATGAACTTTCTACTTAAAGCAACTTTTGAATTTTCACCATCTTTTTACTCATCATGCATTATGTGATTTTTCATTTTATATTTATTATGTTATGATGTTATAGATTTCAATTCTTATTTTTTATTTTTTATTTTTCATCACTTCTATTAGTCGGATACTTTCAAATATGTTTCTTATTTCACATACATCGATATTTTAAACTATATGTTAATGTTCAACCATGTCACTTTTCATAAAAAATTGTCACTCAAAAATTTAATAAAATAACACTAAATATGACCATATACATTCTTAAAGCATTAAGGTTTATTCTTTTCTTTATGCGCTACCACTTTTTTGTTATATAATTGATTTGTAGTCTTGTATGTTTCACTTTAAAATTAAAGTAAATTGATTATAATACTCTATGTGTTCTATAGTAATCCCTAGACTTCTCTTTTTTTTCGTAAATATTGTTTACACTTTTATTGTGGGAACGAAAGATCGATCATTCTACCTGAACCAACTTCTTACAACTATTAAATTTAATGTCACGTAGACTTTCTCATTCTAATAAATACATATATCTTCATTTTCAGTTATATGTGTCAAATAATCAAATTAGAATATATCATATAATCATATCATCCTATTATATTTAACACATTAGAAATTCATAAAATTGTGGCACCTACTTAACATATAATCATATCATCCTATTATCTTTAGTAGGTGCTACAATTTTAAGAATTTATTGTGCATGTTAATTGTCTTCGGTATTAGAAAGCAAGAATATGAATTACTTGATATACCTTTAGTATATGATCCTAATTATCATCAATTAGATTGGATATGCATATTTAAATTTACTTTAGTATCAATTGTTAAATTAGCATAATAAATAAGCTGATTTTTTTGTACATCATCACCAATATATATGAAATGTTTATATATTATCACTTATTAATAGATCGATCACCAATATGACTTGTACATCATCACCCATGGAAAAAACGTTCCATATATGTAATCTTTAGAAACCATAAAAAACATGATTAGCACAACAACTTGTACGTATGAGCTTCGAATCATCAACTTAAGTCGTAACTCTTTCTTTAGCCTCTTACGTTGTTGCTGCTTTGTTTGCGTTACTACTAATCTACTATGGTATTGTGGTGTAGTTGGTGCTCCAATTAAAAATATGGGCTTTTGTATACATATGATATTGAAGAAAAGAAGATCTCCCTACTCTATAATATCCAAAGCATACGTATAACTCAATGCATGATTTTGGAGTAGGGCACGTTTTGGAGTAATGGTGAACTATGACATGGTCTATATTTATACTTGTAATATTGTATATTTAATTGATTTTTTTTTTACTAATTCCAAAAATATATATGATTGACTTGATTGACATTTTGGATCCCTTACCCCTAAACTACGATTGTAATATCAATCAATTAAATAAAAACTGGCAATGATTTAGTAGTGATTTAAATTCATAAAATTTTGAGGATACTAATTGCCTAATTAAAGTCATAAATCACCTAAAATTATAGTTGATTGAAAATTAGCATAAATATTGATTAATTTTTCATAACCACTTTTGTTGCAGGGAACCACTCCGATTCCTCTCTCTTGTTAACAAACTGTTTATTATCTAGTCCACACATAACTTAGCATCAATACTGTTGAATAAAAAGTTCTTATTCACCATCATCCTCAGACTTGATCGCATCCTCAGACCTAATCATATGCTTTATTAGTTATTAGTTTTTATTACTTAGCCTAGCCTACTAAATTTAATTGCTTCCAGTAATATTTTATCTTTCCTGAAATATATTTGTTCTGCTGGGAAGATTTTTGGTCATGTATTGGTTTAACTATCACATCAAACCTCACTACTTTTTTGAGGAAAGCATGCATTTGACACGATTCCAATTTTGTTGCGTTCTCTGGCCATTAAAACTTGGGTGAAAATTCTAGTATGGCAACTTCACTTCACCAAAAAAGAGTTCTGGAAGTTGCACCAACCACAGAGTTTAGAGGCAGTGAGCAATTTCACCTCCTTATTCTGTGTGAAACCTTTCTCAGCCAGGTATAAATTAGTCATAATAAATAAAGCCAAACCAGCAGACTTCAAGGATTCGGAAATTTTGACGCTCAATGCCACAACAGAAAAAGCTAATAGAGAAGAGAACATCACAAGAATGCATCTACTCCAACATCAATGAAGACAACATCAATTCTCTGCAGTTCTAATGAATTGGCACATTGGAAACCATCTAGAAAGTGCAACATATCTTCGCAAGATCTTACAAACTGCAGGTATAGCATAAGGTGACTGATCAATGGAATAGTAGTAAGTTTGTAATTTTGGTGACAAGTCTAGTGAATGTCCATTACAATGCAGCTTCTAGCATTTGCGGTTCTTCATTCACTATCATTCTGAATCGTACACACATCACTTGGTGGTACTAATGAAAGTTATTCCTAATTTAGTAATTTTCATGTTACAGAAAATGCTATGAAACCAATCCAACCTTTTCCATCTCTCTCAATTTGTAACTAAGTTTTCCTTTTTCTTTTTGTTTAGATTATTTGATTAAGAAACCCAAAATTGGGTCCAATCCTCCTTCGACATTATATATATGTATATTGTTATTCTTGATATCATAAGTTTTTTCTGTATATGGAAGATGTTTCAGTTATTCGTCCAAAGCGAGCTACATATTAGTATAACATTTATACGAGAAGTTTGTACAAACTTGTGACTGACAAGACTCAATAACTCATTCACTAACACTTGCAATACTTTTCTTCCAACTTTTAATATCCTCCGCAAATAGAGGCAATGTACTACAGCCACCTAATGTTGATAAGGGCCAGTCTAATACTCTTTTCTGTAACTAACATGGTACAGTCTAGAGTATGAGAGGAAATCACTACAACTACAATAATCTTTTACTACAATTTGGTGCGTTGTCATGGATTTATGCTTGTGCCGTTTGTCCTTCTGCTCTTCTGCTCTACCGCTGTTCATCGAAAGCACCACAGGAAGGTGGAAGAGAAGGCAAAGGTAAGGCGATCACCGGTGGATTTAGAGTGTATTGTGTTATAAATAAAAATGCTACATAGTCATATTCCATGTGGTGAGGTATATCAGGTTGAATGTAATTTTAAGGTTATGCAGTGAGTAGTGGTAAGCTATGATATCATGTCTATTTATACTTGTAATTTTGTACATAACATAATTTTTATTAAAATCCCAAATAAGGTTGATTGACAATTAAAAATCCAAAAATAAAGGTTGATTGAGATTTTAAAATTCTTTCCATAAGTGACTTTTTTCGTATCAATCAAATTAATCTAATTTGGCAATGATTTAGTATTGATTATGTATATAAAGATTTGATGATAATGATGCCAAAATTATATGCGTGATTAGGCAATTTAAGTGTATCAATTACATAGATTACATGATTGACATAACTGTTTCCTTAATTATATAGATTACGTATCAATTAAAATCCGTAATTGACGTCAATTATATAGATTACGTAATCAATTATATGCGTGATTAAAGGAAGGGATATGCGTGATTATGGGAATTTCACACTCTTTGATTCGTGTGACACGTGGACACTCTAATTGAGCTTCAAAAAAATACTGATCAAAGGAGCATGCCACGTCATGCCACGTAGGATTGAAATCCCTAACTGAACGACTCGTGGCCTCAAGGATTCTACTTTAAATATATATATAGATAGTTGTGTTTAAGATTAGGGCTTGACAAGAGCTCTGTAACTAGAAGTATTTGTATTTTTCCCGTAAAAAAAGAATTTAAAATAAAAAAGTGAAGGAGTTATACCAAACAAATTATATAACTCCAAGTGTACAACACGCGAGCAGCAGGTGGGCATTATGTTGACTAGTTTTATATGCACGCGATGCGTGCGGAAACACGTACAAAAATTAATTTTTTTAGGGTATGTAGAAAATTAAATTAATTGCTATTTATATTTAATAAATTATAGATTTTTGAATCGTTGACTGTTTTCATTTTATAGTGTCTTTTTTATCTTTTTAATTTTTTCAAATTATTAGGTAGTTCCTTTTTTATTTTTCCTTTTTCTATTTTTTTAATTAAAGTAGGTAGTTACTCCTTTTTTTCTTTTTTTTTTGGTGTCTTACTCCACTTGAGTCTTGACATATAGAATAGAGATAATTGGATAGGAATTAACCTCGCTTAGGTCAATTCGACCCGCATTTGTAGGCAAGGCTCATTGGGAGTACGAGGATGGTAAGGGAAAATCCCCACCACCAAAGTGCCTCTAGCACGGTCTGATCCCTCAACCTTAAGATTGTGAGATACAAACCAAACCACTAGATCAAGTACTACTTGTTATCCTTGATATATATATATATATATATATATATATATATATATATATAATTACGTAGTATATTTTCTTGTACTTTTCCTCTTGATATAATATATATTTCTTTTTTTGGGTAGGTAAGATGAAGAGGCATATTGAATTGACATCTCGGTTAGGTTTACCTAGTCAGATTTGCAGGTCAAACTCATTGGGATGGATGGGGAATGGCAAGGGAAACCTCACTCCTAAAGAGCCTATAGTAGGATTCAATCCAATGATGTTAAAATCATTATGTCAAATCTTTACCACTTGATGACCAAGCCTTGTTATCTTGTTATTATATACAGACTCTTGTTTTTGATTGGTCAACAAAGTCATGTAGTATTTGTGATTTTTTAATTTTCATTTGGGTGCATTTAACACCCTTATAGTATTTTATTGGTCAACAAATTTTTGTAGCTTTTTTTTGAGGGGAAACGGCCACAATATTATTAAGCACCATCAAGGTCCGCCAAGGCTAAGACACCTTGCGGAAAATCATCAACAAAAATTTGTTCAACCCCCGTATCCGGAGGAATTCTAGCTACAAAGTGTGCTACCGTATTCCCAACACGCTTAACATGAAAGACATTAAAAATAGAAAAACTACTGCTCATAACACAAATATCTTCAACAAGAAGATCCAAAGGAGAACGCCCCACTTTGTTTAAGAAAACGGCCTTCGAAAGAGTGAGAGCATCTGTTTCCAATTCCACTTGAGAGAAACCATGTCGAAGCGCAACTTGAAGACCGAAGCGGGCAGCAGCAGCCTCGGCCATAGCCGAGTTCCAGCGAGCTCTAACACGTTGGACAGCAACCAACACGAGCTTCCCAGCCTCATCCCTTAACACCACACCTAATCCCACTCCATTATCACCAAACACCGCAGCATCAGTGTTTATCCTAACACACCCATCTCTAGGAGGGCTCCAGCTCGAGCGACAAGGGAAACCACTCGAGAGGGGAGGGCGACCCATGACAGCAGCCGCATACCCCTTGTAATCCTGCACCAGCTTCAAAAAGCCCGCCACACCCACCTCCTTGTTCGGCCATGGCTCACCATGAGTCACCGAATTGTGGTAGGACCACGCTGCCCACGCAAGAGCCATCAAAGAAAGAAAATCTTGCTTATCCAGTTTAGATTTCATCCAGACAAATAACGCCATAAAAGAAGTCACAGGTGCATCATTGAGATAATTAAAAAAGGGGGAGCCTTCCCATATAGGTGCAACTAAAGAGCAGTGAAAAATAGCGTGAACTATAGACTCATTTCCACCCTCACAATGAGTACAACATCCATTATCCAAAATATGGCGGTCGTATAATCTACCTCTCGTAGCCAATGATCCTGTGCAAGCTCTCCATATAAAGTGGCTTAACTTAGGGGGACCACCAACATTCCAAACCGCTTGCCAGACCTCACTATTATCACCTCCAAACCGCTCCGCCCATCCACGCAAATGGCCTAGCCTTCCCAACCAGTAACCAGATTTTGTAGAGTATATACCATTAGACGCCGGCCACCAAAATAATACATCCTTAGGCTGCCTCTCGCTAAGCGGGATGTCTAACACACGGACAACATCTTCCTCCATGAGATAAGCGGAAAGTGCTTCAATGTCCCAGCAACCATCCTCACTAATAAGGTCCGACACCCGGAGATCCGCTGAACTCTCTAAATTAGGCGTAGGAACCAAACTGGAGGACTCCCCCGGGAGCCAAGAATCATCCCAAACCCGAATGTCCTGCCCATCCCCCACTCTCCATTTCAGTCCCTCCAATAACAAAGCCTTCGCCCCCCAGATGCTACGCCACACAAAGCTTGGATCATAACCTCTTAAAGCTTGCAAAAAGGTGCCATTCTTATAATACCTCGAACTCATCACATCGTGCACTAAAGAGCTAGTATCACACAATAATCTCCACCCCTGTTTGGCGAGAAGAGCTTGGTTGAAAACTTTAAGATCTCGAAAACCCAAACCACCATATGATTTTGGCAAACACAATTTCTCCCAACTCAACCAATGCATCTTTCTCTCAGCACCCCTAGCACCCCACCAAAATCTGGCACACATGGAATTAATGTCATCAAGGATACCAACTGGAATAGCAAACAAACTCATCATGTAAGTAGGAATAGACTGAATGACAGCTTTCAATAACACCTCTTTTCCAGCACGTGACAACAACTTCTCTTTCCACCCCTGCAATTTTTTCCACACTCTCTCCTTCAGCACCGCAAACACCATCTTTTTTGATCTTCCTATTACTGTCGGGAGCCCCAAATATTTTTCATGCTTTTCCACCTCGCGAACCCCAAATAAAGATCTTATCTCCTCTCTCCTGTTATCGCCCACATCCTTACTAAAAGACACCTCAGATTTATTAAAATTTATTTTCTGACCAGATGCTCTTTCATACGTACTGAGAATATCAGCCACCACAGAGCATTCCTGAAGTGTCGCCCTAGTAAACAAAATACTGTCATCCGCAAAAAATAAATGTGATACACGAGGAGCAGAACGACTAACCCGGGCACCATGAATCCGACCATCATGCGACGCTAGAGTCAGTAGGCTCGAAAAAGCCTCAGCACACAAGAGAAACAAGTACGGGGACAACGGATCTCCCTGCCGAAGTCCCCTCTCTGCATAATATTCCCTTCTATTTTTCCATTCAACTTGAAAGAGTACGATACACTTGAAAGACAATCCATAACACGATTCACCCACCCTGAACAAAAACCAAACTTCAGCATCACCTTCTCCAGAAAAATCCACTCCACTCTATCGTAGGCCTTACTCATATCCAATTTAAACGCCATCGACCCAGTTTTGCCTTCACCTTTTCTTTTCATGGAGTGAAAAATTTCAAACGCAACCATAGCATTATCCGTTATCAGCCTTCCAGGAACAAAAGCACTTTGATGCACAGAAATAAGATCAGGTAAAAAGAGTTTAAGCCTATTAGCCATCATTTTAGAAATGATCTTACAAATCACCGTACACAAACTAATAGGCCGAAAATCTCCCATCTGTTGAGGATGCTGGCACTTGGGAATTAAAACAATACAAGTTTTGTTAAGAGGCCCTATATCCGCAACTCCATTCCACCAATTAACAATAAAATTCACAATATCACTACCAACAATATGCCAAAAACGCTGATAAAACAGAGCATGCATACCATCAATCCCGGGAGCTTTGTTTGGGTGCATCTGAAAAAGAGCCCCTCTAATCTCATCTGCCGTAGGCGTCGCTGTCAACACGTTATTTGTAGCATCCGACACTTTTGTCGCCAACCCAGCTATAGCGGCCTCCATGTCAGAAGGCGCTGAGGAGGAGAAAATGTTCGAAAAATAACCAGAAATGATCTCCCCAATTTCCTCTTCTTTTTGCTTCCACTCGCCATTTTCATCTTGAAGCTTCAATATTGAATTGCGACGTTTTCGTTGGCTAGCTTTGTGATGAAAGTAAGCCGTGTTTTTATCCCCGTCACTCAACTCATTCACTCTGGCTCTGGCATGCCAGTACGACTCCTGTAATCGATGCATCTCATCAAGTTCTGAAACGATTTCTCGGCATCTATCCAACACATTCCCATCCGGTGGTTTACTCTGCCACAGCTGCAATTCTTCTTCCTTCAATTTTATTTTCTTTTTAAAATCGCCAAAAGTGGCAGCAGCCCACCCCCGGAGAGCCGTCGAGCATCCTTCCACCCTGTCCACAACATTTGCGGCACCATTCCCCTCCCACGCCTTCTTAACTACCTCCCCGCACTCTGCATTCGAGAGCCATAAAGACTCAAAATGAACCACTTTCTTCCCTCCACGCCTATGACGAAATGAATCAGAACATAGAAGGATTGGCGCATGATCAGACTTATAAATTGGAAAATTCCGCACCCAGCTATGCGGGAACAAATCGCACCAATCATCACTCGCCATAAATCTATCTAATCTCTCCCGAATCATGCTATTGGAGTCATTCCCCCGTCTCCAAGTAAAACGGCTCCCTCGAAAGCCCAAGTCTTGAATATCACATAGCTCCACCGCCTCCCTGAAAGTATTCATCTGACTCTCCCTTCTAACAGCACCACCATCTTTTTCCGATTCATGCAATATCTCATTAAAGCTAACGAAAATCATGGTAGTAATGGTGATGAATTGGATTAGCTAATAATAAATCTCATGTGATATACAACTAACAGTATCTTATATTTTGTGTTTTACTTATTATTTTTATATTAATTGGAAAACTTAATATTAATTATTATATATCTTTACAGCTTATCTAAACACTCTATAATTTTTGATTTTTTTAAAATAAAAATTAATTGATTGAAATCATACGACATCTATAAAATAAATCAAAACCCACAAATACATATTAATTTAAATTGGGATCAAACAAAATTTTTTAAAGCCAAAAATACAATTGTTGATAATATTTAACATTCTGCTCAGATAATGTCATGTGCAATTTGTCATTCACCTTACCTGCTCAAATAATATACTTCCTCCACTTTGAAATGAGTGAAACACTTCTCTCCTTTATTTGAGAGTTTTTTGAGAAAAGTGTTTCACTTATTTCGAAACGGATGATTAAGGAAGTATATATTAACTATTATGTGCAATGCACAAGTTCTAGTATAATAATTTTTTTTCATGTGTAGTATAATATATTTTTTACATAATAAGGTTTCGTCTAATTCAACTTATTTTATCTTATCTTATCTTATTTGATCTTATCTTATCTTATCTTATCTTATCTTATCTTATCTTATCTTATCTTATTTTATCATATTTTATCTTATAAGATAGTTTCCTGTGTTGTCTAACATCTTATTTTATCATATCTTATCTTATCTTTTTTTTTTCTGAAATAAGTTAAATAAGTTAAACAGAAAAGAGCAAAAATATCTTTGATTGGATTAAATGAAAAAAGAAAAAAAATCCATCAAATCGTGAAAAATTATTGTTTTCTCATCCCCATCTTAATCATGTATATAATTAATCATATAACTTTGCGCACAACTTCTAATTCTTTGAGGGACTGCATGATTAGAAGTATGGAAACTGAATTTCCTATGAATGATTTGGGCCTCTATGTGTTATTTTCTTGGGTACTTCAGACACTCGTATTTCTTTCTATATGCTTCTTTCTTAGACAAAGTATGTCCATGAAATATTGGAGAGTGTATTCCTAGAGACACTAGGGAAAAAAAAAAAGGAAGGGCTTCGCTGGAAGGGCTGCGCTTTCTTCATTATGCAGCCCTTGTATATTGTAGGATTGGGCTTTTAAATAAAACACAACCCTTCTTTAAAGTAGGGCTGCGTTTTAATAGAAAAGCCCAGTCCTGTTTTGTGAAGGGTTGCGCTTGTTTAAAAAGCGCAGCCCTACTGTTATAGAAGGGATGCGCTTTTTAAGCAAGCGCGGCCCAACTGTTATTGAAGGGCTGCGCTTTTTAAACAAGCGCACCCCTTTTACGGGCTTTTTTTTTAAAAAAGAATTAAGCGCCTCACAATTTAAATGAACTATCTCCTCTCTCTCTCACGCCTCTCTCTCTCACGCTTCTCTCTCACCCTCCCTCTTCTCTCTCACCCTCCCTCTTCTCTCTCTTCTCTCTCACCCTCCCTCTTCTCTTGAAGGCAAGCAAAACCCTGCACAATTGTATGATAGCATCAGCATCACCATGCAAACATATATTTCTGAGTTGAATTGGTTATTTTTCAAAGGTTGGTAAACCGATTTATCGAGACCTGTTGAAGAATCTGGGGGAATTCTGAGTAGAGAGTTTTTCGTCCATGGTCATCTAAGATTTTCTCCAGCGAAATGGGGCAACCAAGGTCGTTTTCGAGTGTGTCCAGACCTGCCTGATTTGCAAAGGTGAAAACCGGCAAAGCCTGCAAAAGAATAAACCGGATCTAGGGTTGGGTTTATTTTTATTTTTTTTAATTTTTGTTTTCGTTCCATTTTCTTATTTTTGTTTGTAATTTTAGAGTTTAACTTTTGATTGCTTTCGTTTTTGTTATTTAGGGTTTTGTATTTTTAATTAGGGTTTCGTTTGTTTTATTTGTTTGTTTCCCTGATTTTTTTCATTTTTTATTTCGTCCGTTGTAAAGTTGTATAATTTTGGATAAAAATCAAAATTGTGCTGTTCTCGTGTATAGATTACTCTTTTAGCCAGTTTTCAAGAAGAAATTGAGAGGATATACTCTTTTAGCATAAACAAATTAACCTACCACAATCTGGTTGGTGCTTGTCGTACCTTCCTTTCGCTCGCCCAAATATTGGTTAATTATGTGGTACAACAAGTGTCTTTTATGCAATATACATTGCTTTAGAATGAAGGAATTTATTTATTAGTGAATGAACATACTACAAAGTAAACTTTATACACTCAAAACGATAAATATGAAAGAACAGAAACAAGAAACACATGTTGTCATCATACATTTGTTGAGCAAACGAATAGATTGATTGATTTGGTAATCAATAAAGAATAACTTAAATAGAATTTTAAGCAGTGCCGAATGCTCTCTTCATCCTCATCACCTCGGTATTACTCAGAAGAGTGATTTGTTGAGCTATGTCAGCAGGTAAGTTACCACCAAATAATGAGTTCATAGTGAATTGAATTGCTGGGTTTGCACCATTAAGACTAACAAATGCGGTAGCTGGAGTTGTACCAACATTAACCTGGAAATGAAGCATGGCTTGTGGGAAAATCATAACATCTCCAACCTCAAGTCTTCTGTAGTATGCAGTGTTGTTTGTGTCAATAAATCCCGCAATTATCGACCCCCTTGATACAATTATAACCTCTGATGTTCGGTGTGAGTGTACAGGTATAACTCCACCTACACCAAAGTCTAACCTCGCCATAGAAATACCTAAACCATTCAAAGCTGGAAATTGATCAACAAATGCTAGAGTTACGTTGTTGCCGGGTACATTTGTGATGGTTCTACCACCACGGAAACCAGTGTAAACAAAATCATCTGTAGTTAGAGTAGCAGGGTCTCTACAAGCATACCCTTGTGGTCCCCTTGGGAGACTACGATCTGCTACACAAAAATCAACTTCTATTGCATGAGAGAGACACATCAAGACAGAAAAAGTGAAGAAAACTACAAGGTTATTCATTTTGCAATCAATAATGCTAGAATTATATATAAGAGCCTAAGAGGTAGATTAAGGGGAGTTTTGTTACTTGCTTTGTGTTTTTCTTGGATATGAGATATGGTAAGCTAAGATTGGCACCCTATATATATATATAGAGTACTCATCCTTCGTCAACCAAATGGGAATATTTGACATTTTCCTGTCCAAATTAGTTGCTCAAGCTAGAAGTCAATTATCCACAACCCTTCAAGATTTTAGAAAAAAGCCGTCGTGTATTCAAGTGGCTTTAATTTTGTCTTCAACTGTTTAACAATAGTGTTCTCCAAAATACCGAGCTTAATTAATTGAAATAACATATTGCATTTCATAGATGGTGGGTGATTATTAACAATACTCCTGGATGGTTTGGAACAGCACATGTTCTTTATTTTATTTTATTTTTTGAATCGAAAAGCAACCTTCATTGAAAATAGCACATTTCTTAGTGTTTATCAACGGACTTGGTCTTTCCCATATCTTGATATTTCTTGTACTTATTAAGGAGTTTTTTTTTTACTTTAACTACTTTATAAATCTGACTTTTCTTACATAATCACCTTATAAATTGACGTAGGAAGGTTAGCGTATAAGTTCGATAATGAAGTTTGACAAAAGAGCCTGATATATTTTCTACTAATTGGGCCGACGGAGTCCGATTGCTTATTGTGATACCTTTTCGGAAGCGGAACGGGCCAACGAGTCAAACTCACTGCTATGCTGTGACCTATAGGCTTTTTAAGCCGTACGAGTTCGTTTAAGGCCCGAAATCAGCATTTCAATTATTTCCGGATTTTATTATTTTCTTATTTTCGTATTAGTGTTTTGTGTTAAGTATTTAAACATTATTAGGTCATTGTTTGGAGGCAGTTTTTGACTTTTAATAATATCACAGAGTTCCTACTCTTTTCTTGTGGATTCCGAAGTTTTTACAGATTTATCGCTTGTAAATCTGTTTGTTCTTGATTGAGATTAGCGCTTTCTATTCTCCATATTTTCCGACTGCATCATAAATTTTTTATTAAATAACCATCTCATATGGTTTTTTTCTATATTGTCACCACTTGACCAATTTAGTGGAATATTTCGTCAATGTAGACAAAATATTCCATTTTCTTCTCACGGAATCCGTTAATAGTCGAAAGAAAAAAGATTCATATGATGTGGTTTTCTTATAAAATAATTGTTTATAAGGTGCATATTTAGAAAAAGACTACTTTATAAGTGCTTAATGTCTAATAATTCATTTATCAATTGTATTTAGGAAAAATTGACAATAAGGGTCTGAACTTTGGGTGATAATTTGTAAAACGTCTGAACTATTGATTAACCTATGTAGGTCCATACTTTAGGCGATATTAACTTTTAACGGGCAGCAGTGACTTGAAACTTGCTTAATAGGTCATAAATTGTAAAATGTGGGTCCCACGAGAAGATTTTATTGCGGGAGAGAAGTAGGAAGCTAGATTTAAAATAAAATCGTCAATTTCAAGTCATTGAGTCTCGCTAAAAGTCAAGAGCTCCTAAAGTAGGGGGCTTACACAATTTAATCAATAGTTCAGACCTTTTAAAATTATCACACAATGTTCATACGCCTATTGTCAATTTTTCCTTGTATTTATCAATTCTACGATAATTATAGTCTCCATGTTTTTATTAACGTAGACTTTACCATATTTATTAATTATCGTCATCAATTTATTTATCAATTGTATGATATGGCTCATGATAAGTACATATTCTAACATCATTTAGTTGCATATTGGGGTGCATTTTCATGTAGCATTAGAGCATTTATATTGCATTTATGCATATTTAGGTCCATTTTTGTAAGCTACAGTGCTTTCACGGGTTGTTTGGTCCTTTGATGTAATCTCAGGTAATGTA
This sequence comes from Beta vulgaris subsp. vulgaris, assembly GCF_026745355.1. Classification (NCBI taxonomy): domain Eukaryota; kingdom Viridiplantae; phylum Streptophyta; class Magnoliopsida; order Caryophyllales; family Amaranthaceae; genus Beta; species Beta vulgaris. The sequence goes on from NC_079208.1 coordinate 7,455,175, forward strand.
GTCTCCTTTTTAAGCACATGATCATTAAGGCACTTGTTTGACCTTCAAAAGGACATATAATGTGCCCAAACCGGATTGGAATTGAAGAAGATACAAAGGACTTTGTGTACTTGTGCGAAATAAGACACCTCTGCACCATTTCTCCCATAACTTTTGACTTAAAAACGATAATTAGGTTATTCTAATTGGGTTGGAAATTAAACGTAAAGAGCTTTCCAACGATATATTACATGTGCCAAACGGAGCTCCGTATCAAAAGTTGTTGTTGTTCGAATTTGAGTTGGGGAAATTGACAATTATAGGGCAACACTGCCGTGTCAAAATTGACACGGCCGTGTCAGTCTGATTTCTTCAAGGCAATCGCTTATTTTCGTATATTACATTTTATAGTTACAGGTCAACACGTCTGTGTCATTATTGACACGTCCGTATTGGTCTGCCCCATGACGCGTTTTGCGAAGTCGGTTTTATTATTTTAGGAAGTTATAAATACTCTTTAATTTGTTCAATGAGGGGAGATAGTCTATTGTACACATTTTTTAAGGTTTCTATAGAGAACAAAGTTAGAGAGAGTAACTTGTAGATCTTCATTAATCTTCAAGACTCTACCTTTTTTCCATCAATTCAAGTATTTATTTTTTTCTTCTTTTCCTTTGTTTATTATTATGAATTTCAATTATTGTTCTCTAAATTGTTTATTATTTATTTCAATTATAATTGAGTAGTTTCTTTTATCTATGGTTAAGTTAAATCCTAGTATGATTTAATTCATTATTATTTCTTTAAATTCTCATATTAATTGTTAATTATTCTTGCTTAATTGATTGTGCATATTCCAATACTAGATTAGAGATAACTAGTATTTTTCTAATTCCACTGTCTTGATCATAACGGGAGTTGGATTTGACGGCTTTGAGTATTTCAATTAAGGACATGAAATTCTCCACGGAGTAGGTAGAATGGATTGTTAGGAAGTCCGAGTGTCACGTTTAATGTCTTTAATTTGCATGATTCCACGGGAGTAGGCTTGAGTGCATATTAGAAAGCCATAGATACTCGAGAGAGTTTTATGGTATGTATTTTATAGAGTGTACTTTCCCTTGTAAGCATTTAATTGATTAGTTTAGGGTAGGAGTTATTTTGTATTAGTTCATGCTAGTGGAGATAATTAACTATGGAGTCTTTTATTTATATATTGATTAGTATAGTTTATTTGACCATCATCATATTAAACTCCTTTAGTCTTACCATTACATAAGGACTAATAGAACAACTTTGTCTTTGTGGGATCGACTCTAACTTACTTTACTACATAGTTAGGAGCTTTAGTTAGGTTATTTATTTTTATTAGGTGCACGACACTCTTATCAACTCAAAACTTGCATAATTAGCAATTAGCTCTTGATCCTGAGTGATCCCCCCATATATTTCTTTTTGTTATATTCTAATAGCTCAAGATAACTAATATCGTTTGTTTCCATTAGGTGATTTGTTTTGCCTTTTATTGGGGCTTGCCTATTTTATTCGGGTCTTGCTAAATGATGCCTTAGAATTTTCAGTTAACTCCCTGTATTTTTGTATTTGTATTCATGGGTTGTATTTTCCTCCCTACATCTCTTTCATCCACAATAACTCCGACAATTATTCCGGCTAACTTTCCCTTCAAGAACTCCGACTATTTTTCCGGCAACTTTTCGACGACAATAACTCCTGCAACAATAACTCCGGCAACTTTTTAGGCCACATTATTGCATTATTAATATTAATGAAATTTTATAATTCTTTTAATACACAAAATTGGACTATATTGACTTTAAAAAAAAAGTGCCCAAACACCTAAATTAGGTGCCCGAACCTGTGGTGCCTAAATTAGGCGCCCAACCACAGGTACATGCGCCTAGATTAGGTGCATGAACCTGTGGTTAGGCGCCTAAATTAATTAGGCGCCCAACCACAGGTGCATGTATGCGCCTAGATTAGGTGCCTGAACCTGTGGTCAGGCGCCTAAATAAATCAGGCGCCCAACCACAGGTACATGCGCCTAAATTAGGTGCCCAAACCTGTGGTAAGACGCCTAAATTAGGCGCCCAACCACAGGTACATGCACCTTATTTAGACGCTTGTACCTAGGCGCCCAACCACAGCTTCAGGCACCTAATTTGGGTGCCTGGGCACTTTTTTTTTAAAGTCAATATAGTCCAATTTTGTGTATTAAAAGAATTATAAAATTTCATTAATATTAATAATGCAATAATGTGGTCGGAAAAGTTGTCGGAGTTATTGTCGCCGGAAAAATTGTCGGAGTTCTTGATGGGAGATCCTTGTTAATGAAAGAGATGTAGTGAGAGAGTGATGGAGAGTGAAGAGAGTGAGGGAGGGTGAAAGAGAGTGGGATAGTGAGTGCTAAAGTATAAATACATGTATATGTATTTATACAGGGCGTTAGTAAGAAATTCTAGGGTGGCATTTAGCAAATGAGTATTGTTACGGAAAGCCTATTGCACTTGTTATTTTCTATACAGCCCGAGTCGTGTAGGGCCATTATGTTCATAATTTTTCATAATTATTCCACTTTTTGATGCCCCATGTTATTAATTCCTATAACATTTCATTAGTTAAGACATCAAATTATTTGTCTCACGGCTCACCCTTGGTCGGCAACTTGTTTTTATGTATAAGAAGACAGGAGTGCTACCTCATGCCTTAGGTTTAAGTTTGCCCTACAAAATTCGTGTCTATATATACTATTCAATGTTGGAATTTGTTGGAGTAAGAACTTTAATTTGATGGTAATTATGACAATTCTAGTAATAGGTTAGGGTTCAATATCTCTTACACAAAATTTTGGACGTATTACATGGATGACGATAGATTTAATATTGAAGTGTTCTTGACAGATGCTCCACTACTTTAGAATTATAATAATCTAGTCTTATTTAATATTAAGGACACAAAACAAGATCTATGTAACTAGAATAAATTTTTTCAAAAACAAAAATCACCATCAAACAAAATTATAAAACTCCAACTACATGACATGCTACCCGAGGCATCATCGCAGTCTATTTGACAGTTAGCAAACTGCTGATAAGTGTTACTTTTTATAAGAGTGTACGATAAATAGTTAGATACCTTATCAAACATAGCATAAGTTGCATTTCATTTAATCAACATGCCCAATTCGTTCTCATTAAATACTTCTCTCACAAGCTGATCTTTTGAAATCAGATTTTTTGGGCTGAAACAACCACTAGTACTGAATGGACGATTTGCTAACGAAACGCTCCTAGTTATAGATTTCAAAAGAGCTTGTCCTTATCTTCCCCATCAGTTCCCCTTCTATCTCTTAAAACAAACCCTTGTATATTTGAAGTACAAAAGTTTCTATTATACTAATAAAGTTAGTATGTGAGCTTGTAGTAGAGTTTCTAAATAAAAATAAAACTAGAAAACAACTTCAATTTTTGCAAATTCTGCATTTGCAATGGCATGCAGCAACTTTACTTATGCAATGACTTTGTCTTTCTCACTCCTCTCCTCTTTACTTAGAAAATCCAATGGAGGAATAACTACTCTTCCTACGTACGATTATGGATAATTTTCTAATTATTCGATAAATATTATTGCCCTAATAACATACCTATTATTTTATTTTTTTCATGTCCAAGACATATAAACCGTCGCGAACCACCTTGTGTTAAATGTGAAATGATAGAGATTTTAACCTCGAAGGTGATAGAAAGACTATATAATATACATTGCTATAGAACAAATGAATTTATTTCTTGGTGAATGAACATACTACAAAGTAAACTTTATACACTCAAAGCGATAAATATGAAAGAATTGAAACAAGAAACACACGTTGTCATCATATATTTATTGAGCAAACGAATAGATTGATTGATTTGGTAATCAATAAAGAATAACTTAAATAAAATTTTAAGCAGTGCCAAATGCCCTCTTCATCCTCATTACCTCCGCATTACTTAGAAGAGTGATTTGTTGAGCTATGTCAGCAGGTAAGTTACCGCCGAACAAGGAGTTCATAGTGAATTGAATTGCTGGGTTTGCACCATTCAAACTAACAAATGCGGTAGCTGGGGTGGTCCAACATTAACTTGGAAATGAAGCATGGCTTGTGGGAAAATCATAACATCTCCAACCTCAAGTCTTCTGTAGTATGCAGTGTTGTTTGTGTCAATAAATCCCGCAATTATTGACCCCCTTGATACGATTAGAACTTCAGATGTTCGGTGTGAGTGTACAGGTATAACTCCACCGACTCCAAAGTCTAACCTTGCCATAGAAATACCTAGACCATTCAATGCTGGGAATTGATCAACAAATGCTAGAGTTACGTTGTTTCCGGGTACATTTGTGATCGTTCTGCCGCCACGGAAACCAGTGAAAACAAAATCATCTGTCGTAAGAGTAGCAGGATCTCTACAAGCATATCCTTCTGGTCCCCTTGGGAGACTACGATCTGCTACACAAAAATCAACTTCTATTGCACGAGAGAGACAAACCAAGAGGGAAAAAGTGAAGAAAACTGTAAGGCTATTCATTTTGCAATTTATTGTGCTAGAATTATAAGAGCCTAAGAGGTAGATTTGCTAAGGGGAGTTTTGTTACTTGCTTCGTGTTTTTGTTGGATATGAGATATGGTAGCCAAGATTGGCACCCTATATATATAGAGTAGAGTACTCATCCTTCGTCAACCAAAGGGGAATATTTGACATTGAGCTGTCCAAATTAGTTGCTCAAACTAGAAGTCAATTATCACAATTCACACAGTTCAGGATTTTTGAAAAAAGGCTTTATGTATTTCTTTTTTCCTGACATCAGGGATTTATTCAATGTCTTCAATTTTGTCTTCAACAATAGTATGTATAATGTATCCACTATCCAGGAACCGAAGATTAAGAATTTCAATTAGACGCGGTCTACAAAATACGGAGCTTATTTAATTGAAATAACGCATTGCATTTCATTCACGGACTTGGTCTTTACCATATTCATTAAAAACAACTATCTTCTCCAATGTATTTATCAATTGTATGATAACTCTCACAAATTATATTCTCAACAATTGTATGATAATTTTCTTAATTGTTAATTCAAGAGTGTTGAATATTTCCTCCGTTTCAAAATACTCGCTATACTTTTCATTATGGGAAGTTTCACATTATTTGCTACACTTCTTTTTTGGCGATAAACTCTCTCTATCTCTCTCTTCCCATATGGGTCCCTTTTCTTTTTACTCTCTACCTCCCTTCTCCAAAAATTGCTTAGGAATCCGTAAATTAAGAAGTATAGCGAGTAAAATGAAACGGATGAAGTATTATAATTCAACGCCAACATTAACCATGGATGACGATAGATTCATTAATCATTAGTGGTGGGTGGTCCTTGACACATGTGCCACTACTTTTGAATTATATTAATATAGTTGTGTTTAAGATTAGGGCTTGACAAGAGCTCTGTAACTAGAAGTATTTGTATTTTTCCCCTAAAAAAAAGAACTATTTGTATTTAAAATAAAAAAGTGAAGGAGTTATACCAAACAAATTATATAACTCTAAGTGTACAACACGTGAGCAGCAGGTGGGCATAAGGGCATTATGTTGACTAGTTTTATATGCACGCGATGCGTGCGAAAACACGTACAAAAATTAATTGTTTTAGGGTATGTAGAAAATTAAATTAATTGCTATTTATATCTAATAAATTAGAGATTTTTGAATTGTTGACTGTTTTCATTTTATAGTGTCTTTTTTATCTTTTTAATTTTTTAAAATTATTAGGTAGTTCCTTTTTTATTTTTACTTTTTCAATTTTTTTAATTAAAGTAGGTAGTTACTCCTTTTTTTCTTTATTTTTTGGTGTCTTACCCCTCTTGAGTCTTGACATATAGAATAGAGATAATTGGATAGGAATTAACCTCGCTCAAGTCAATTCGACCCGCGTTTGTAGGCAAGGCTTATTGGGAGTACGAGGATGGTAAGGGAAAATTCCCACCACCAAAGTGCCTCTAGCATGGTTTGATATATCCCTCAACCTTAAGATTGTGATATACAAACCAAACCACTAGATCAAGTACTACTTGTTATCCTTGATATATATATATATATATATAATATATATATATATATATATATATATATATATATATATATATATATATATATATATATATATATAATTACGTAGTATATTTTCTTGTACTTTTCCTTTTGGGTAGGTAAGATGAAGAGGCATATTGAATTGACATCTCGGTCAGGTTTAACTATTTGCAGGTCAAACTCATTGGGATGGATGGGAAATGGTAAAGGAAACCTCACTCCTAAAGAGCCTATAATAAGATTCAATCCAATGATGTTAAAATCATTATGTCAAATATTTACCACTTGACCAAGCGTTACTTGTTATCTTGTTATAATATACAGACTCTTGTTTTTAATTGGTCAACAAAGTCATGTAGTATTTGTGATTTTTTAATTTTCATTTGGGTGCATTTAACACCCTTATATAGTATTTTATTGGTCAACAAATTTTTGTAGCTCTTGCTATTGATATCGTATGTATTAGCCAACGAAATTCTTTAAGCTTATCAAAAATCATGGTAGTAATGGTGATGAATTGGATTAGCTAATAATAAATCTCATGTAATATACAACTAACATTATCTTATATTTTGTGTTTTACTTATTATTTTTATATTTATTGGAAAACTTAATATTAATTATTATATATCTTTACAGCTTATCTAAACACTCTATAATTTTTTATTTTTTTAAAATAAAAATTAATTGATTGAAATCATACGACATCTATAAAATAAATCAAAACCCGCAAATACATATTAAATTAAATTGGGATCAAAGAAAATTTTTTAAAGCCAAAAATACAATTGTTGATAATATTTAACATTCTGCTCAGATAATGTCATGTGCAATTTGTCATTCACCTTACCTGCTCAAATAATATACTTCCTCCACTTTGAAATGAGTGAAACAGTTCTCTCCTTTATTTGAGAGTTTTTTGAGAAAAGTGTTTCACTTATTTCGAAACGGATGATTGAGGAAGTATATAATATATTAATTATTATGTGCAATGCACAAGTTCTGGTATAATAATTTTTTTCATGTGTAGTATAATATATTTTTTTACATATTAAGGTTTCGTTTAATTCAACTTATTTTATCTTATCTTATCTTATCTTATTTGATCTTATCTTAAATTATCTTATCTTATCTTATCTTATCTTATCATATTTTATCTTATCTTATCTTATAAGATAATTTACTGTGTTGTCTAACATCTTATTTTATCATATCTTATCTTTTTTTTTTTCTGAAATAAGTTAAAATAAGTTAACAGAAGAGAGCATAAATATCTTTGATTGGATTAAATGAAAAAAGAAAAAAAATCCATCAAATCGTGAAAAATTATTATTTTCTCATCCCCATCAGAATGATGTTTATAATTAATGATATAACTTTGTGCACAACTTCTAATTCTTTGAGGGACTGTATGATTAGAAGTATGGAAACTGAATTTCCTATGAATGACTTGGGCCTCTATATATGTTATTTTCTTGGGTACTTCAGACACTCGTATTTCTTTCTATATGCTTCTTTCTTAGACAAAGTATGTCCATGAAATATTGGAGCGTGTATTCCTGGAGACTTGTAAGCCTCCAGTGACTCCTGTTGACACGAACTCTAAACTTAGTGCATATTCGGGTTCTTTAGTGGCTGATCGACTCATTACCACAATCTGGTTGGTGCTTGTCATACCTTCCTTTCGCTCGCCCAAATATTGGTTAATTATGTGGTACAACAAGTGTCTTTTATGCAATATACATTGCTTTAGAATGAAGGAATTTATTTATTGGTGAATGAACATAATACAGTAAACTTTATACACTCAAAACGATAAATATGAAAGAACAGAAACAAGAAACACATGTTGTCATCATACATTTGTTGAGCAAACGAATAGATTGGTTGATTTGGTAATCAATAAAGAATAACTTAAATAAAATTTTAAGCAGTGCCGAATGCTCTCTTCATCCTCATCACCTCGGTATTACTCAGAAGAGTGATTTGCTGAGCTATGTCAGCAGGTAAGTTACCACCAAATAATGAGTTCATAGTGAATTGAATTGCTGGGTTTGCACCATTAAGACTAACAAATGCGGTAGCTGGGGTTGTACCAACATTAACCTGGAAATGAAGCATGGCTTGTGGGAAAATCATAACATCTCCAACCTCAAGTCTTCTGTAGTATGCAGTGTTGTTTGTGTCAATAAATCCCGCAATTATCGACCCCCTTGATACAATTATAACTTCTGATGTTCGGTGTGAGTGTACAGGTATAACTCCACCTACACCAAAGTCTAACCTTGCCATAGATATACCTAAACCATTCAAAGCTGGAAATTGATCAACAAATGCTAGAGTTACGTTGTTGCCGGGTACATTTGTGATCGTTCTACCACCACGAAAACCAGTGTAAACAAAATCATCTGTAGTTAGAGTAGCAGGGTCTCTACAAGCATACCCTTCTGGTCCCCTTGGGAGACTACGATCTGCTACACAAAAATCAACTTCTATTGCACGAGAGAGACAAACCAAGAGAGAAAAAGTGAAGAAAACTATAAGGTTATTCATTTTGCAATAAATTTTGCTGGAATTATTATAAGTTCCCAAGAGGCAAGAAGTAGATTTGGTAAGGGAAGTTTTGTTACTTGCTTCGTGTTTTTGTTGGATATGAGATATGGTAGCCAAGATTGGCACCCTATATATATAGAGTACTCATCCTTCGTCAACCAAAGGGGAATATCTGACATATTCCTGTCCAAATTAGTTGCTCAAGCTATAAGTCAATTATCCACAACTCTTCAAGATTTTAGAAAAAAGCCATCTTGATTCGGGTATTCAAGTGGCTTTAATTTTGTCTTCAACTGTTTAACAATAGTGTTCTCCAAAATACCGAGCTTAATTAATTGAAATAACATATTGCATTTTATAGATGGTATGTGATTATTAACAATACTCCTGGATGGTTTGGAACAGCACATGTTCTTTATTTTATTTTATTTTTTGAATCGAAAAGCAACCTTAATTGAAAATAGCACATTTCTTAGTGTTTATCAACGGACTTGGTCTTTCCCATATCTTCTTATTTCTTGTACTTATTAAGGAATTTTTTTACTTTAACTACTTTATAAATCTGACTTTTCTTACATAATCGCCTTATAAATTGACGTAGGAAGGTTAGCGGATAAGTTCGATAATGAAGTTCAACAAAAGAGCCTGAAATGATTTCTACTAATCGGGCCGACGGAGTCTGATTGCTTATTGTGATACCTTTTCGGAAGCGGAACGGGCATTTTTAAGCCATCCGAGTTCGTTTAATGCCCGAAATCAGTATTTTAATTATTTCCGGATTTTATTATTTCCTTATTTTCGTATTAGGGTTTTGTGTTAAGTATTTAAACATTATTAGGTCATTGTTTGGAGATAGTTTTTGACTTTTAATAATATCACAGAGTTCCTACTCTTTTCTGGTGGTTTCCGAAGTTTTTACAGATTTATCGCTTGTAAATCTGTTTGTTCTTGATCGAGATTAGCGCTTGCTATTCTCCATATTTTCCGACTGCGTCATAAATTTTTTATTAAATAACTATCTCATATGGTTTTTTTTTTTATTGTCACCACTTGACCAATTTAGTGGAATATATCGTCAATGTAGACAAAATATTCCATTTTCTTCGCACGGAATCCGTTAATAGTCGAAAGAAAAAAGATTCATATGATGTGGTTTTGTTATAAAAATAATTGTTTATAAGGTGCATATTTAGAAAAAGACTACTTTATAAGTGCTTAATGTCTAATAATTCATTTATTAATTATATTTAGGAAAAATTGACAATAAGGATCTGAATTTTGGGTGATAATTTGTAAAACGTCTGAACTATTAATTAACCTATGTAGGTCCATACTTTAGGCGATATTAACTTTTAACGGGCAGCAGTGACTTGAAACTTGCTTAATAGGTCATAAATTGTAAAATGCGGGTCCCACGAGAAGATTTAATTGGGGGAGAGAAGTAGGAAGCTAGATTGAAAATAAAATCATCAATTTCAAGTCATTGAGTCTCGCTAAAAGTTAAGAGCTCCTAAAGTAGGGGGCTTACACAATTTAATCAATAGTTCAGACCTTTTAAAATTATCACACAATGTTCATACGCCTATTGTCAATTTTTCCTTGTATTTATCAATTGTACAATAATTATAATCTCCATGTTTTTATTAATGTAGACTTTACCATATTTATTAATTATCGTCATCAATTTATTTATCAATTGTATGATATGGCTCATGATAAGTACATATTCTAACATCAGTTAGTTGCATATTGGGGTGCATTTTCATGTAGCATTAGAGCATTTATATTGCATTTATGCAAACTAGTAATTTATGCACGCGATGCGTGCCTCACTTTTTTAGAACATAATTTATAACTTTTTGGGGCATAAACAAAGGTAAAATTTGAACATTATATATGTTTTTTGGGCTAGCTAATTTTGTTGATTAAGTTATATCACTTAACCAAACCCGTCTTTTAATATTTATTTTATTTATACTTTCTTTAAGAGTTTTAAAATTAAAACTGATGAGCGATAAAAGAATGTTACGCAGATTTACTAAGGATTTCTTATATTTTTATCAACAATGTATTTTGTTTTAATTAAATCGTTTCACTATGTTAATTGATTGTATTTTCCTTTTTGATTTACTACTTGATTGTGTATTAATTGATCAAATATTTGATTGATATAATTTTCTTTGTTAATTTTTTATGCTATATTTGAGTTTGATTTTCTTTCATCTTTTTTTTGGTATAGTAGTTGATGTACTAAGGGGTAATTAAGTAAATTTATTGGGGGACACCATAGCTCCCCCCTTCCCTTATATAATAGAGATTTAGGTCCCTTTTTATAAGCTACAATGCTTTCACGGGTTGTTTGGTCCTTTTATGTAATCTTAGGTAATTTAGACTCCTTTTTAAGCACATGATCATTAAGGCACTTGTTTGACCTTCAAAAGGACATATAATGTGCCCAAACCGGATTGGAATTGAAGAAGATACAAAGGACTTTGTGTACTTGTGCGAAATATGACACCTCTGCACCATTTCTCCCATAACTTTTAACTTAAAAAGATAATTAGGTGATTCTAATTGGGTTAGAAATTACACGTGAAGAGCTTTCCAACGATATATTACATGTGCCAAACGGAGCTCCGTATCAAAAGTTATTGTTGTTCGAATTTGAGTTGGGGAAATTGACAATTATAGGGCAACACTGCCGTGTCACTTTTGACACGGCCGTGTCAGTCTGATTTCTTCAAGGCAATCGCTTATTTTCGTATATTACATTTTATAATTACAGGTCAACACGTCTATGTCATTATCGACACATCCGTATTGATCTGCTCCATGACGCGTTTTGCGAAGTCCGTTTTATTATTTTAGGAAGTTATAAATACTCTTTTATTTGTTCAATGAGGGGAGATAGTCTATTGTACACATTCTTTAAGGTTTCTATAGAGAACGAAATTAGAGAGAGTAACTTGTAGATCTTCATTAATCTCCAAGACTCTACCTTTTTTCCATCAATTCAAGTATTTATTTTTTCTTTCTTTTCCTTTGTTTATTATTACGAATTTCAATTATTGTTCTCTAATTTGTTTATTATTTATTTCAATTATAATTGAGTAGTTTCTTTTATCTATGGTTAAAGTTAAACCCTAGTATGATTTAATTCATTATTCTTTCTTTAAATTCTCATATTAATTGTTAATTATTCTTGCTTAATTGATTGTGCATATTCCAATACTAGATTATTAGAGATAACTAGTATTGTTTTAATTCCACTGTCTTGATCATAACGGGAGTTGGATTTTGACGGCTTTGAGTATTTCAATTAAGGACATGAAATTCTCCACGGAGTAGGTAGAATGGATTGTTAGGAAGTTAGAGTGTCACGTTTAATGTCTTTAAGTTGCATGATTCCACGGGAGTAGGCTTGAGTGCATATTAGAAAGCCATAGATACTCGAGAGAGTTTTATGGTATATATTTTATAGAGTGTACTTTTCCTTGTGAGCATTTAATTGATTAGTTTAGGGTAGGAATTATTTTGTATTAGTTCATGCTAGTGGAGATAATTAACTGTGGAGTCTTTTATTTATATATTGATTAGTATAGTTTATTTGACCATCATCATATTAAACTCCTTTAGTCTTACCATTACATAAGGACTAATAAAACAACTTTCTCTCTGTGGGATCGAATCTGACTTACCTTACTACATAGTTAGGAGCTTTAGTTAGGTTATTTATTTTTGTTAGGTGCACGACACGCTTATCAACTCAAAACTTGCATGATTAGCAACTAGCTCTTGATCGTGAGTGATGCCCCCCATATATTTCTTTTTGTTATATTTTCATAGCTCAAGATAACTAATGTCGTTTGTTTCCATTAGGTGATTTGTTTTGCCTTTTGATGGGGCTCGCCTATTTTATTAGGGTTTTGCTAAATGCTGCCCTAGAATTTCCAGTTAACGCCCTGTATTTTTGTATTTGTATACATGGGTTGTATTTCCCTCCCTACATCGCTTTCATCCATAATAACTCCGACAATTATTCTGGCTAACTTTCCCATCAAGAACTCCGACAATTTTTCCGGCAACTTTTCGACGACAATAACTCCTGCAACAATAACTCCGGCAACTTTTTCGGCCACATTATTGCATTATTAATATTAATGAAATTTTATAATTCTTTTAATACACAAAATTGGACTATATTGACTTAAAAAAAAAGTGCCCAGACACCTAAATTAGGTGCCCGAACCTGTGGTGCCTAAATTAGGCGCCCAACCACAGGTACATGCGCCTAGATTAGGTGTCTGAACCTGTGGTCAAGCACCTAAATTAATTAGGCGCCTAACCACAGGTACAGGCGCCTAAATTAGGTGCCCGAACCTGTGGTCAAACGCCTAAATTAGGTGCCCAACCACAGGTACATGCACCTTATTTAGGCGCTTGTACCTAGGCGCCCAACCAGAGGTTCAGGCACCTAATTTAGGTGCCTAGGCACTTTTTTAAAAAAAAGTTAATATAGTCCGATTTTGTGTATTACAAGAATTATAAAATTTCATTAATATTAATAATGTAATAATGTGGCCGGAAAAGTTGTCGGAGTTATTGTCGCCGGAAAAATTGCCGGAGTTCTTGATGGGAGATCCTTGTTAATGAAAGAGATGTAGTGAGAGAGTGATGGAGAGTGAAGAGAGTGAGGGAGGGTGAAAGAGAGTGGGATAGTGAGTGCTAAAGTATAAATACATGTATATATATTTATACAGGGCGTTAGTAAGAAATTCTAGGGCGGCATGCATTTAGCAAATGAGTTTTGTTACGGAAAGCCTATTACACTTGTTATTTTCTATACAGCCCGAGTCGTGTAGTGGACATTATGTTCATAATTTTTCATAATTATTCCACTTTTTGACGCCCCATGTTATTAATCTGAACTTCTATACATCACCCAACAATTACTTAAAATCGCCCAAAAAAACAATGAAATTACATTTATAACCTTCTTTTTTTTTTCTTAAATCAACACCATCCACCTCACCTCCTTCCTGCCTGGCTGCCGCCACCACCACCATCTCCCTCACCTCCTGCCTTCCACCACCGCCCACGCACCTCACTCCACCACCCTCACCTCCATTGAAATTATGGGACTTTCTACAGTTTAAAAAAATTTCGCCGGTCGACGGTGGTAGTGGGAAGGTAGGTGGTGGTGGCGTGATAGGGAAAAGAGAAGGTGAAATGGCAGAAGGCTGGTGGTGGTGGGGGTGGGGGTGGTGGGTAGTGTAGAAAAGAAAAAAGGGTAAATTGGGCTATAAAAATATATTTTGGACGATTTTAAGTATTTTATGGGCGATGTTTAACAATCCTCGTTATTAATTCCTATAACATTTCATTAGTTTAGACATCAAACTATTTGTCTCACGGCTCACCCTTGGTCGGCAACTTGTTTTTATGTATAAGAAGACAGGAGTGCTAGCTCATGCCTTAGGTTTAAGTTTGCCCTACAAATTAAAATTCGTGTCTATATATACTATTCAATGTTGGAATTTGTTGGAGTAAGAACTTTAATTTGATGGTAAATTGGTAATTATGACATTTCTAGTAATAGGTTAGGGACATTTCTATATATACACTTCGATATTTTAAAAGAGAAGGTGGGGACCACCAACTTTTTAATAGTATTTTAAGATTTTTATGGTGAAAAGGAATCCATTTATAGTATGTAGCATCTATTATGACATTTCCATTTAAGGGAAATGTAGCATCTATAAAAAAACGGAGGAATTACCTATTATTTTATTTTATTTTCCTGTCCAAGACATGTAAACCGTCGCGAACCACCTTGTGTTTAATGTGAAATGATAGAGATTTTAACGTCGAAGGTGATAGAAAGACTATATAATATACATTGCTTTAGAACAAATGAATTTATTTATTGGTGAATGAACATACTACAAAGTAAACTTTATACACTCAAAGCGATAAATTTGAAAGAATTGAAACAAGAAACACATGTTGTCATCATATATTTATTGAGCAAACGAATAGATTGATTGATTTGGTAATCAATAAAGAATAACTTAAATAAAATTTTAAGCAGTGCCAAATGCCCTCTTCATCCTCATTACCTCCGCATTACTTAGAAGAGTGATTTGTTGAGCTATGTCAGCAGGTAAGTTACCGCCGAACAAGGAGTTCATAGTGAATTGAATTGCTGGGTTCGCACCATTCAAACTAACAAATGCCGTAGCTGGGGTGGTGCCAACATTAACTTGGAAATGAAGCATGGCTTGTGGGAAAATCATAACATCTCCAACCTCAAGTCTTCTGTAGTATGCTGTGTTGTTTGTATCAATAAATCCCGCAATTATTGACCCCCTTGATACGATTAGAACTTCTGATGTTCGGTGTGAGTGTACAGGTATAACTCCACCTACACCAAAGTCTAACCTTGCCATAGAAATACCCAGACCATTCAAAGCTGGGAATTGATCAACAAATGCTAGAGTTACGTTGTTTCCGGGTACATTTGTGATCGTTCTGCCACCACGGAAACCAGTGTAAACAAAATCATCTGTCGTAAGAGTAGCGGGATCTCTACAAGCATACCCTTCTGGTCCCCTTGGGAGATTACGATCTGCTACACAGAAATCAACTTCTATTGCGTGAGAGAGAGATACTAAGAGAGAAAAAGTCAAGAAAACTACAAGGTTATTCATTTTGCAATCAATTATGCTAGAAATATAAGAGCCTAAGAGTAGATTTGTTAAGGGGAGTTTTGTTACTTGCTTCGTGTTTTTCTTGGATATGAGATATGGTATGATTGGCACCCTATATATATAGAGTACTCATCCTTCGCCAACCAAAGGGGAATATTATAAGTCAATTATCACAATTCATACAATTCAGGATTTTTGGAAAAAAGGCTTTGTGTATTTTTTTTTTCCTGACTTTAGGGACTTAGTGTATTCAATGTCTTCTTCAACAATAGTATCCACTATCCAGAAACCGAAGATTAAGAATTTCAATCAGACGCGGTCTACAAAGTACAGAGCTTATTTAATTGAAATAACGTACTCTATTCCATTTCAGCTATATGGTAGCCCGCTGCCTCGTAGGTCCGTAGGTGATTGTATTTACTATCTATGTTCTTATTCACGGACTTGGTCTTGACCATATTCATTAAAAACAACTATCATCTTCAATGTATTTAATATTTATCAACTGTATGATAAATCTCACAAATTATAGTATCAACAATTACATCATTACATGGTAATTTTCTTAATTGTTCATTCAAGAGATGAGTTGAATATTATAATTCAACGTCAACATAAAACATGGATGATGATAGATTCATTAGTGGGTGGTCCTTACACTGTTACACATGTGCCACTACTTTAGAATTATATTAAATATAGTTTTGTTTAAGATTAGGACTCGACAATTGTTTGGCACTAGCGTTTGAGATAGCGGTTAGCGGTCGACAAGATTAAAACGCTACTTAAGAAAATTATGAGTGTTTGGTAAGGTAGCGATTGTAGTAGAGGGTAACTGTTGGAGTAGATTATGAGTAGCGATTATGGAATGTTACAAGTAACGTTTGAGATTTAGAGATAGCGGTCTAGCAAATAAACACGATATAATAGCATAAGGTAGACTTCTTAACCAATGTTTTTTTGTTTCTTTTTCCTTTTATTGTTTATTAATTGTTTTATTTTATGGCAATTCAATGGTTATTTACAATAGTGGAGATGTAATTTAAATATTTATTTTAAAGATAAGATGTTTTACAAGTATTTTAGTAAATTTGGTAATATTAATTTTTCGATGGTTGAATATTTTCTTAGATTTATACATTTCTTTGAGCAGCCAAAAAGTCGTATACTCCTTTTTATGTAATTTCTTTGACAAAATAAATTTTGAATTCAACTATTGAACGAACATATGAAATTGTTGTAGTTCATTTCATATTAGAATAAATATCATTTATTGTCTTTTACAATTTCAACCGCTACTTTTGGCAAACACTTCTAATTAAACAACTAATTTAATCGTTGATCGCTAACAGCTACTAGTAGACAGCTAGCAATTACCCCCATTAGCTACATCTACTAGAACCGCTAACTGCTAGTTTTGCCAAACATGTCCAAGAGCTATGTTAATAGAAGTATTTATTTTTTAAAAAAACAAAGTGAAGCAGTTATACCAAACAAATTATATAACTCCAAGTTTACAACACGCGAGCAGCAGGTGATAGCCTAGTGGTGTTGGCATCACTTTCGATCACATAAATCTTGTGATCGAGTCTCACCCCTTGTAAGGAGGAATCCCCAAATTTCCCCCTCCTTGCAAGGGACTTCATCTTAGCTTTAATAAAAAGTGTACAACAAGCTAAGACTCGAGACATCATCCCATTCTATTTGACAATTTGCACATTGTTCATAAATATTAGCTCATTGTATTAATTAGTTTGTTTAACTAGCTTATCGTATTAGTTATTTGTATAAGAGTGTCTGATATATAGCTGATATCTTATTGAACTTAGCATAGTATGCATTTCATTTCATTTCAAAATGCCCAATTAATTCACTGACTAAATAATATATCTACCAACCAGCTCTTTCAAAATCATAGAGTTTTGGTTGAAATTGTTAAATATGGGTCTGGGCCGCACCCATCATAAGGAGAGAGTACACTTAACAAGAAGAAGGAGGTTCCACCTTAAAACCATATAACAATAAGGGGAGTAGCCCCTTTGCAATATGAAGTGGACCCATCTCTCTTCTTTTATCAATGTGGGATACTCACATGTGTTGTGAGTCATGCATCATAGCTGCAACACTCCCCCTCACATGTGAGGTCTTTTTTCTATCGGCCAGAGTAATTAACGGTCCCAACCGTGGGCCTGCCTCTGATACCATGTAAGACTTAAGAGAATACTCCCTAGCTTTAGCTTTCATATTAGCATTATATACTAAGAGTACATTAAACCTACTTACCATAATTAAAATGTTAACATAAATACATAACTTCGAAGAAGGATATTAAATATATTACATAGATTTACACTAATACACCCCCACAATTAGAGCGGGAGGAGGACGGATGCGCAAACTAGAACGAAAGTCCATAAGCAAGGGTTGAGGAAGACCCTTGGTGTAAGTATCGGCGAAATGAGAGGAGGAGGGCACATGAAGAACACGAATATGACCAAAAATAACCTTCTCACATACAAAATGTATGTCCTTCTCCACATGCTTAGTACACTAATGTTGCACAAGGTTATAAGACATCTAAACGGCACCAATATTATCATAATAGACCGTTGTAACCCGTTTCAAAGGACATTATTCAAGTTCAAGTAAAAGATTACGGATCGAAGCCGTCTCATCAACAACAACATTAGCCACGCCACGATACTCAACCTCGGCAGTGGAGCGAGAGAGAGTAGACTGCCGTTTTGAAGACCATGAAATAATATTATCACCAAGAAACACACAGTAACCTAAAGCAGAGTGGCGTGTATCAGGGCATCCACCCCAACCAACATCAGTAAAAGAAACAAGACCCGTAGCAGGAGTCGAGGAGAGGTGCATACCATAGTCAAGAGTGCCCTTAAGATATCGAAGAATATGCTCAAGGGAATGAAAGTGAGGCTCAGGGGGAGCATGCATAAATAAACAAACCTGCTAAACCGCATAGAAAATATTCGGGCGAGTGAAAGTAAGATAATGAAGAGCACGCGTAAGCTGACGACAAAGAGTAGGATCATCACAATGCTACCACTAGTCACACTCACCTTAGAATTAGTATCAACAGGAGTAGCAGTGGACTTACAAGTAGTCATAACAGCACGAGGAAGAATCTCCGTGACATATTTGCGCTGGCACAAAAACATGCTATCCTTAGTACGAGAAACAAAAATACCAAGGAAATAAAACAAAGGACCAAGATCCTTCATGGCGAACTCATAACTAAGAAGATCAATGATACAAGTTCGGATATCATCAGATGAACAATGATACGAGTCGTTTACCGTACACAAATTAATAATTTATAATACCTAACTTTAACCTTAAAAAATGTTTATAACTAGTACAAAGGTAAGAAAGGATCGATCCCACGAGAAGATTATTATAATTCCTAAACTCAAATATTCAACTAAGTGACAAAAACTATATTATATACGAATTTACACATTTACACTATTCACATATATACGATTAGGGGGGTTTCGGTTGTAACCAAATACTTAGACGAAGTAAAATTAAAACTATTACAAACTAATAATTACAAGTGACGACACACAAACTCTATTAATTCCCGATTCGATCATAGAATGTTTAGTCATAATTTAGCTTCTTAACCTTTATGAATGAGACCACTTTAATAGTTAATTTAGCATTTAGATTGGTGAATTATCGCCGCGATCAATTCTTGTCTTACTCACTAAAAATCTAGAATCTTGCTAAGACAAATCCAACCCTAATAAACTTGTTTTATTAGCACAATTCATACACTTAAGAATATTAAGATGAGCCGCTCACTCTTATTAATCTCAAGTCGTCCTCCCTATCCAACTATTAAACGCAGCGCCTAATAGTCATATAGCACAATTTGAGTATCTAAACAACTAATTGCGTCCAATTACAAGTAAAGATATCAAATTTCATAACCAACCAACAATAGTATGAATTGTATAAATACTAAATTAAATAATTAAATCAATCAACTCAGCGTTAACCAATTAGACTCAAATAATAGAAATATAAGAAACTGAAAATATGAATAAATTCAGATAAAATCCAGTTCAATCACAAGAACAACTAATTGAAAATAGAAGAGAGAAAACTCATGACTGTAGACCCGAATTGATGTAGCCGCTACCCTCAATTCGCCTCCGAACGCAATAATTCTTCAATTCCTATCAACTTGTCGATCTTGGACGAACCCGATTATGTTCTTCACTCTCACGAACTCTCTTGTATGTGTGCGTGTTTTTCATCTCCGAGAACTGGTGAATTTATATCGAGTTGTGTAGAAGATAGAATAAAAAAAGATAGATTTTCGTAACTGAAAATCTGATAAACAAGCATATCTTGAAAATTTGAGGAGATAAAATCATATCTCCTCTTGCTATTTCTTGCGAGGAAGTAGGAAAATAGAAACAACTTCTTGTTTCTTTTGGATTCTGAGTATACAGAGTGAAGAAGTTTACAAATCTCTTTGTCTATTTGTTTTACTTCCAACCTCACGTGAGCTTGGGCTCACTTTATTATATATTTTTTTCTCTTTTCTTTTCTTCTCTTCTTTCTTTAGTCTTGTTGTCTTCCTTTAGCAAATTGAACTTGTAAAATACCTATAATAAAATAACACACTATTTAAGCTAATTATTCAATAAAATATAATATGGACATAAATACGTCACTTATTAATAAAAGTCAATAAATATTATAAAATAACACATAGAAGACAACCATAAGACTAATTTTAGGGGACAAAAATATAGAAATATATGCGCTTATCAAATTCCCCCATACTTAGCTTTTGATCGCCCTCGATCAAAATACTACTAAAATAAAAGTAAAACTATACTAGGAAAGCAATAAACCTAACTCACTGTCGTAGGAATCACGATTGCACTTAGCATGTGCAACAAGCCCTTTAAACCCCTAGGCTACCCTAGTGGACGAGTAAGGTCTCGTGAGGATTTTCAGATGGCATACCCACAAAGCCTTATTAACATAGTTTCCCAAACCAACTAGCAAACATGGATATTCTAATGACAGAAACTAAATGCAAGACCTAATATACCACCTCAATTTTCTTTGTCGGAAATAACGAAATTAGATAAGCACACTACAAGAAACTAAAACATTTTAAAGTTAGTCAGAAAAACGTTGAGAAAATGTTAATGGAGATGTCATACTCTTGTGTTTAAACAATCGAACTATCAAATCTCATAATACTTCATGAACTAATTGTTATCTTTTGCAACTCAAAAATTTCCAGCATGAATCCACAAATGTATGCGTATCAAGTTCAATAAATAGACCCTCACAGGAATAAATAAAACACTCAACTCTCATGTGTCTGGGGTTAAATAATATTCACTCAATTCTATAACCGAGTCGACTCAAAATGAAGTATATTTCTTTAAACTTGACTATCGTCTCAATTCTCCACTTTGAAGTGACATAATGCATAAAGATCAAAAAGGTCTTTCATAAGGTTGTAACGTGGCCAGGGCTAAAGGGTAGGAATAATATTTAGGAATGTGGAGTTAATTATAAGCCGAGCTAAAGGGAGCAAAAATACATGACTTATGATGTTCCACTCACAACAAACTCCACTTTTTTTTCTTTTTCATATTATTCACCATATCCTTCACATGTAATGCCATTATAATACTTATATGGATATTTCATAGCATTTTCATCGTTCTATGACTTTCAAACATTATTTTCTTTGATATTTTTCAATAATAATAATGTTTTCATAACCCTTGTTTTCTCTTTTTTTTTTCAACAATATATCCCAATCTTACAATACAAACTCAATATATAATAACTCCCCTTAGCCAAGCATGGGTATAATCTGTAGGAGGCCGCAAGTTTGTAATGTATGGTTAGCAAATAAAAACGGGATTTTAAGGCTCAGAAGGGCTAAACAAAGGAAATATTATATGAAATAAAATCTCTGAGGCTAAAAAAAATGAAAAGAACGCCTAAATCATTTCTTCATAGCATTTGTCACAAAAGTCTCAAAGAATACCAAGTCAAGTTCAAGAGCCACACTTCATTGAGGAACTATCACACAAGAAAGAAAATAATGAGACTGATGCAGATGTGTCAGTCTAATAGGCTCAGAAGCTCACAAGGTTTGGTCTATTTATCTAGCCAGCTTATTTAAGAGAAGCAAGATAATTTTTTTTTCAATTGTATTATAAATCTCTCAAGATTGATTATCCGTTTCCAATTATATAACATTCCCAAAATCTTTTATTTCAAAAAAAATTATTTTATTTCAAAAACAAGTTAGATTAGAGTTTCTTATCAACTTACTAATCGCCATTCCTTAGGAAGTTAAGAGGTGGAAATCCTAATCCTAAATTAAATGCAACTAAAGTTCTATAACTAATGCAAGCAAAAGCACAATTTCTTCTTTTTTTTTCAATATAGTACTTAATAAAATAAAAGTTCTACAGAAAATTTGGCAGCACCTCCCCTAAAACAGGACATATCCCAATTTATTTTTCAATTTAAAGTCATGGATACCAGAACCTGTATTTAGCCTATAAAATTATACATCATATAATGCCAGCACAGCCACAATCCAACCTATGATTTTGCCAATTTACCACATGTCCAGCTCCAAAGTGAAATTTGTCACCATTTATCTCCCCCCACACTTAGAATGTGCATTGTCCTCAATGAAAAAGAATTGAATTAAAGAATGAGAGAACTTAGCTGGTTATGTGTATCTTTCTTCACAAAGAGAAATAATAATGGAGATCATAACGGGTTGCCTTGTTCATATATGTTGCTGTAATGTGCTGCCTTCCTAATAGAAATCTAGTTTGGAACCTCTGAGTGCTTCACCACTTCTAGAGTATCACTCATGAGATGTGAAGGTGGCATGGTGCTGGTGGACAAGGAGCAAAAACAAGTTAGAATATGACTAAATTTCCTAGCTATGATAAACATAAAAGCATGAATGATGAGTGTAAAACTGAGAGAACAGTAAGAAAATAAAATGAAATAACAAGAGGAAGTGATAGTAGCAGGATTGGGTTGCCTCCCAAGTAGCGCCCTTAGTTTATGTCGTTGGCTCGACGTTATGCAAGCATCATTCTCGATGAAGCTCGATCTCTTCAATTAAACCTGCATGCTCAAACTCATAAAATGGTTTTAATCTGTGGCCATTTACTTTAAACACTTTTCCAGATTCCAAGCTTTTAATCTCCACTGCACCATGAGGAAAAATATCAGTAATAACAAAAGGACCTAACCATCTGGACCTAAGCTTACCAGGGAACAACTTTAAGCGAGCATTATATAAAAGGACTTTCTTTCCCACTGAGAAATCAGTTTGAATAATCCGCTTGTCATGAAAGGCTTTAGTCTTATCTTTGTAAATCTGAGTGTTTTCGTAAGCTGCTAATCTAAGTTCTTCTAGTTCTTGCAAACTAAGTTTCCTCCTCTGTCCAGCTTGTTCGTAGTCCATATTACATTGCTTACAGCCCAGTAAGACTTATGCTCGATTTCGACAGGTAGATGGCATCCTTTTCCGTAAACAAGTCTGTAAGGGGACATTCTTAGAGGTGTCTTATAAGCTGTCCTATATGCCCACAATGCGTCATCTAATCTAAGGCTCCAGTCCTTCCTGTTAGGGTTTACCATCTTTTCTAGAATTGATTTGATTTCCCTATTGGACACTTCAGCTTGTCCGTTCGTCTGAGGATGATAGGCTGTTGCTACTCTATGTGTCACATGATATCTTTCAAGGAGAGTCCCAAATGTTTTGTTACAAAAATGGGTACCCCTATCACTAATTATGGCCTTTGGCATACCAAATCTGTTAAATATGTGACTCTTAACAAACTTAACAACTGTCTTGCATCATCAGTTATAGTAGCTTGAGCTTCCACCCATTTAGAAACGTAATCGACAGCAAGAATAATATAAAGATTACCAAAAGATGAGGGGAAGGGACCCATAAAATCAATTCCCCACACATCAAAGATTTCACATACTATGATTCCATGTTGGGGCATTTCGTTCCTTTTAGATACATTTCCAGTCTTTTGGCAACGTTCACAAGACTTACAGAACACATAAGCATCTTTATAAAGTGTAGGCCAATATAAACCACATTCCAGAACCTTATGAGCAGTCCTTTGAGGACCAAAATGTCCTCCACTTTCAAGACTATGACAGAATGTAAGAATCGAAGCATATTCAGATTGGTCTACACATCTCCTAATTACTTGGTCAGAGCATGATTTCCACAAATAAGGGTCATCCCAAAAGTAATACTTTGACTCAGATTTAATCTTTTCTTTTTGAGCTCTAGATAGAGTCGGGGGAAATGTGCTAGTGACCAAATAGTTAACCATATCAGCATACCAAGGAGTTTCAACATGATACATTGAAAGAAGTTGTTCATCAGGAAAGAATTCAGTCATTAAAGGCCAATCATCTCTAGGAACAATTCTACTAAGGTGGTCAGCAACTAGATTTTCAACACCCTTCTTATCTCTAATTTCTAAGTCAAATTCTTGTAACAAAAGCATCCACCTAAGTAAGCGAGGTTTGGATTCTTTCTTTTTCAAGAGATATTTTAGAGCAGAATGGTCAGAATACACAATAACATGTGTGCCTAGTAAATAAGGTCTAAACTTCTCTAAAGCAAAAATCACAGCATACATCTCTTTTTCAGTTACAGTATAGTTGCATTGAGCAGAATCAAGTGATTTAGAAGCATAATGGATCACATAGGATTCTTTATCTTTCTTTTGACCTAAAACGGCACCGATAGTCTTATCACTAGCGTCACACATGATTTCAAAGGGTAAGGTCCAATCAGGTGGTCGAAGCACGGGTGCACTAGTTAATCTTTCTTTTAACTCATCAAAAGCCTTTTTACATTCCTTGTTAAAATCAAAAGTGGCATCTTTAGCAAGCAAAACACACAAGGGAGATGCAATTTTTGAAAAATTCTTAATAAAGCGTCTATAGAAGCCAGCATGCCCTAAAAATGATCTAACTTCACGAACACATGTAGGATATGGCAAGGAACTAATAACATCTATTTTAGCTTTATCAACTTCTAAACCTTTAGCACTTACAATATGCCCAAGTACTACACCTTGTTCTACCATAAAATGACATTTTTCAAAATTCAATACAAGGTGAGTTTCAACACATCTTTGCAAAACACGAGCTAAACCCTGGAGGCATCTATCAAAGGAATCACCAAAAACAGTAAAATCGTCCATAAACACTTCCATATCTTGTTCAATCAAATCAGAGAAAATACTCATCATACAACGCTGAAAAGTTCCAGGGGCATTGCATAGTCCGAAAGGCATTCTCCTGAATGCAAATGTACCAAAAGGGCAGGTAAATGTGGTTTTATCGTGATCTTCCAGAGCGATGGGTACTTGAGTATAACCAGAATAACCATCAAGAAAGCAGAAGAATGACTGACCAGCAAGTTTTTCTAACATTTGATCAATAAAGGGCAAAGGGAAATGATCTTTTCTAGTAGCTTGATTAAGCTTCCTATAGTCAATGCAGACCCTCCATCCATTTGACACTCTAGTTGGAACAAGCTCTCCTTTAGTATTTTCAACAACAGTTATTCCACTCTTTTTAGGGACCACATGAACAGGACTCACCCACTGAGAATCAGAAATAGGATAAATCACGTCGGCATCTAACCACTTAAGGATTTCCTTTTTAACTACCTCCATCATGGAGGGGTTTAACCTACGTTGAGTTTCTCTAGTGGGTTTAGCATCTTTTTCAAGAAAAATTCTATGCATGCATAAGGTGGGACTAATTCCTTTTATGTCAGCTAAGGTCCATCCTATAGCCTCCTTGTGGTCTTTTAGCACATTTACCAATTTATCTTCTTGAAATTGATTTAGAGCATTGGAGATAATCACAGGTAGAGTTTCATTTTCACCTAAATAAACATATTTTAGATGCGAGGGTAGTGGTTTCAATTCTAATTGAGGTGCTTGAACAATAGAAGGGATTAGTTTAGGTGTAGACACTGGCATAGAAAGATCAAAATTATCTTTTTTATCATTTTGCGAATCAAGACTTGCTACCTCAGACATATCTACTAAAGAAACAGGCATTTCAGTGTCCTTGCTATCAGTAAAATTATCAGTCTCAAACAATTTTTCACACCACAGATCAAAAATTTCTTGAGCCATCCAATCAAAAGCATCAAAGGAATCAATAGAACTAACATTATTGACATCATTTGGGTATCTCATAGCATCGAATATATTGAACTTAATTATTTCACCATCAAATTCCATTGTCAAATTACCCTGATGAACATCAATTTTAGTC
This sequence comes from Beta vulgaris subsp. vulgaris, assembly GCF_026745355.1. NCBI lineage: Eukaryota > Viridiplantae > Streptophyta > Magnoliopsida > Caryophyllales > Amaranthaceae > Beta > Beta vulgaris. The sequence continues at coordinate 7,480,937 of NC_079208.1, forward strand.
TTAGAAGTTTTCAAGAAAGGTCTTCCCAACAATAAAGGAACATTATCGGTTCTATCACCCATATCAAGAACATAAAAATCAGCCGGAAAAACTAATTCATTTACTTGAACCAGTACATCTTCTAACACTCCAATGGGAAATGCATTTGACCTATCAGCTAACTGAATAACCACATCAGTTTTAGACAAATATCCCACATTTAAAGTATCATAGACAGATTTGGGCATCACATTAATCGAAGCTCCTAAATCTAGCATGCATCTTTCAAATTTAGAATTACCAATTTTGCAAGGAATAGAAAACATGCCAGGATCTTTACATTTTGGGGGAAGCTTCTTTTGAATTACAGCTGAAATATTCTCTCCCATACTTACCTTTTCAGAAGGATGAAATTGTCTTTTGTTAGTACAAAGTTCCTTAAGAAACTTTGCATAACGGGGAACCTGTTTAATAGCATCAAGTAAAGGAATATTGACTTCAACTTTTCTAAAAGTCTCAAGAATTTCATTGTCAAGAGTAGCTTTCTTAGCTTTAGCAAATCTGGAAGGAAAGGGGCACATCTTTAAAACGAGAAACATCAATTTCTGAATTAAGCTTACCCTTTCCTTCATTGTCTTTCATACTCTCAATCTCTCCATTTCCCCCTATATTAAGTTCATCGTCAGGTTTAACCTCTATCTCTCTTTCAATCTCGCGACTCTTTGCCTTAGGTTCACTCAACTCTTTCCCACTCCTAAGGGTCACGGCTTTGGCATTTTCTTTTGGGTTAGGTAGCGGCTGAGATGGTAGTTTACCTGAAAATTGAGTTTCTAGGTTACTTAGTGAAGTACAAATTTGTCCTATTTGAGTATCTATGTGGTGAAGGTGATTATCAGTTTTCTTTTGATACTCGACTCCATGGTTGTGAACTTGACCTATTTGAGTAGTTAATTGCTTCACTAAATCTTCTAATGATGGGCCAGAAGATTGGGGTGGAGGGTTTTGTACACCAAATTGTCTAGGTTGATTAGTTTGTGAAAACTGTGGTCTAGTTCCATACCTAAGATTTGGGTGATCTTTCCAACCTTCATTATACGTCTGTGAGTAAGGATCATATTTTCTTTGATTGGAAAAGCCTCCTAATGCATTAACATCTTCAGTTTTTAAAGTAGGACAAGCGTCAGTTGCATGAGAAAACTCAGAACATATACCACATACTCTAGCTTTAGACTCATTTCCAACAACAATTTTAGACACTAAAGTGGTCAAAGTAGCAATTTGTTGAGCATTTTCTTGCAATTGAGATTTAACACCACTTAAGTCAATTTCATTTACCCTTTTAACATCATTTCTAGTGCTATGTTGTTGAGTGTTTTGGGCCATGTTAGCAATTAAATTCCTAGCCTGAGTTGGTGTCTTGTCTACTAATGCGCCACCACTAGCAGCATCAATCATACCCCTATCGTTAGGCAACAATCCTTCATAAAAATATTGAATTAACAGTTGATCAGTTATTTGATGTTGTGGACAGGAAGCACATAATTTTTTAAAACGTTCCCAATATTCATAAAGTGTTTCTGAATTATGTTGTCTGATTCCACATATTTCCTTTCTTATGGATCCAATACGACTTGCGGGAAAGAATTTTTCCAGAAAAGCTTTTTGTAAGGCGTCCCAAGTCGTAATGGAACCAGAAGACATAGTATACAACCAATCTTTAGCTAAATCATGTAGGGAAAATGGGAAAGCATGCAATCTTACTTGATTTTGTTCAATTCCTTCAGGTTTCATGGTTGAACAAACAACTATAAATTCTTTTAAATGTCTATGAGGATCCTCACCTGCGTTCCCATAAAATTTGGGAAGGAGATTAAGAAAACCTGAGTTCAGCTTCAAAGGTCTTTCCAAGGTTGGAAAAACAATGCAGAGAGGTTCATCATTTAGCTTAGGAGCTCCTAATTCCTTCAAGGTTCTTTCATCACCCATCTCTGAGTCTTCACGTGGTCTGTCTTGAAAGATGTAAAGTAATTTCTCTGGGCTAGCTTCGTTTAGAGTTTCAATAAACAGGTTTATACGCTTAAGTTTGGTTGCGTATCCAAACTCATGCACCTGAAAATAGAAAAGAGAAAGTTTAAGAGTGAAGTTCATGAAATTCTATAATTTAGGTATGACCATTGAATATCCAGAGAAACAAATCATAGCTAAAACCATATAAGCAGAAATGGATGTCTTCCCCCCACACTTAAAAATGAATCATGAGTGCAGAACACTAAGGAAGTAATATATATTTATCATATGGTCTGCATATCATTATTCGAATTAGTAGTATGAACCATGACTATTTTTGTTATCACGCATATTTCTTATATCAACTTCTAGGGAACTAATAGTGACACAAGTACTGGTTGTGTTCATTATGATCTAGAGAAAATGGTGTGTGAAGAATCAAGTTATCGTTAAGACATGAATATAACATAGCAAGCCAAATATAATGGGCTGGGTCATATTGGAGTTGCTTAGTTGCTGTGACTTTTTTGTTTTTAATCCTATGTTTCACTTTTACTTACAAACTATTTTCCCACTGAGTGACCTTACTTTATGTAGAAAGTAAGCATCTACAGACTACAGGTTTTAGGACTAGCAGAAGTTATCTGGTAGCGACTCTTTGGTTGTCCAAATTTTTCTTTACTAGGCTCTTTTTTTACTGTCATAGATTAGCAAAATATTATCAACTTAATATGTTATATGTAACTGAACCAATAACATCTATGTTTCACTCAGCAGTCATACAATAAAACTTGTCAGTCTATAACACTCATATCCAAGATGGTTATATTCATCCAACTGTATCAGCAAGCATGATCTATATATAGTAGACAATGAACCATTGAATAGTGACTGTTAAGTTCGTTAATGCTACTATGCATTACCCTTGTTGCTACATGAGTGAAGATATATGTAAACTTAACAAAACATTACAAGGATACACACATAATTCTTTACTTATTTCCCAAAAAGAAAGGAGAAAATGAGCACAGTCTAACAACACCCTCTATAATTGTCATTAAAGATGAAAATATAAGTGAAATAAAACCCACAAGACAAAATGCCAACTCAACTTGTTCAGATATAAATTATGCTAGCAGTAAACCTGGAGGTATTATATTAACAAACCCAAATGAGAATCAGAGATATATAGTGGCTAGAAAGATAAAGCAAAATTTAAGGCTAACCAATATTAACCCACTGTTGTAGATGTTCTAGAAATGACACAAGCACACCTCATGCAAAAATTCTGCTGACAACATGCTATATACTTATGTCAACTATCAATTATTAGACTTAGTGCAAATAAGAGCATAGCTTGCGAAAAATTGGCCAAGAAACAAGCAACAAACTTATTATAACCCATCTAACACATTGAAAAGCCTATCTCTAAATATATTAAGTATAAACACAAATAAAGAACATTTAAACTCACAGGTAAGATCTAACTAATCAGATTATTACTAAGTGAAGGTATAAAAGTTAAAAGCATGTATCCCTCTGAACGTGCAACCAGGACAGCAGCAAAACTCAATAACATTAACAACTGTACTGATATAGGCGAGCGATAAATTATTGTCTATCAGCTTTTGGTGAACATAGTCATATTATAAGTTAGCACATAGACTACTATTGCAATAACACGTCTAACCTGTAGGATGATAAGCATTGAAGAATTCTAACTACAATTGTTATGCTTTAATACCATATTCAAAAGCTCTCATGTTTCGGATAGTCGTTACAACGATAGGGGTTTGAGATTTCGGGAAGTTATCTGCACAGAAATTACAGAAGTTGCATATCTCAGATATAATTTCATTAGGAATTTCTTATGTGCTCTCATGCATTTGCTTGAAACTGCATAACCAGAGAGAGCAAGCACCTTCTGCACAGTTGATTGTGTAGGGAAATTTATTAGAAGAATTTGTGTCTCATCATTTGGGAGTTAGAGAATAAAGAGATGGTCTGACGGACAAGGCTTTCAATCAAGATTATACTGTATCATAGATTCATTGTATTATGAAGACCAAGACAGGACAAGAGGTATATTTTCGTTGCTTTAACAACATCAAAGTAAAATCCTTCTGGATGTATATAATTGAACACACACAATTTGTTTTCTTCCATACATTGCATATAAGTTATAGGCGTGTTTATTATGAGGTATACAAATACAAAAACATTTTCTTAACTCCTGAAAGTTGTTGCTGTTGTGATTAGTGATGTACAGTAAACATTATACTATATGATGTAAACTTTACTTGTGGAAAGAAATGAAACGAAAAAAATATATATATATAGTACAACTAAGAACACATATTTAATAAGTACTAAAACACTAGAACTAAACACTACCTATGAGAGAAATATATTACTCTTCATAATATATAATGGGATTATGTTAAGATAAGCACTTTAGTTTGCAAGGACCCAAAAGATAATAGCAACTTGTCCTTATATACGTCTAAATGTGAAGTTGTAACAGTGCATGCATAATTCTAAGAAAACATAAATAATATGAAATCAACTATACACAAAAAAAATGCAAATAACACCAAGTTAAACTTTAACATGTTAGGAACTAAAAAAATAATCTCCCCGGCAACGGCGCCAAAATTTGATACGAGTCGTTTGCCGTACACAAATTAATAATTTATAATACCTAACTTTAACCTTAAAAAATGTTTATAACTAGTACAAAGGTAAGAAAGGATCGATCCCACGAGAAGATTATTATAATTCCTAAACTCAAATATTCAACTAAGTGACAAAAACATATATTATATACGAATTTACACTATTTACACTATTCACATATATACGATTAGGGGGGTTTCGGTTGTAACCAAATACTTAGACGAAGTAAAATTAAAACTATTACTAAACTAATAATTACAAGTGACGACACACAAACTCTATTAATTCCCGATTCGATCATAGAATGTTTAGTCATAATTTAGCTTCTTAACCTTTATGAATGAGACCACTTTAATAGTTAATTTAGCATTTAGATTGGTGAATTATCGCCGCGATCAATTCTTGTCTTACTCACTAAAAATCTAGAATCTTGCTAAGACAAATCCAACCCTAATAAACTTGTTTTATTAGCACAATTCATACACTTAAGAATATTAAGATGAGGCGCTCACTCTTATTAATCTCAAGTCGTCCTCCCTATCCAACTATTAAACGCAGCGCCTAATAGTCATATAGCACAATTTGAGTATCTAAACAACTAATTGCGTCCAATTACAAGTAAAGATATCAAATTTCATAACCAACCAACAATAGTATGAATTGTATAAATACGAAATTAAATAATTAAAATCAATCAACTCAGCGTTAACCAATTAGACTCAAATAATAGAAATATAAGAAACTGAAAATATGAATAAATTCAGATAAAATCCAGTTCAATCACAAGAACAACTAATTGAAAATAGAAGAGAGAGAAAACTCATGACTGTAGACCCGAATTGATGTAGCCGCTACCCTCAATTCGCCTCCGAACGCAATAATTCTTCAATTTCTATCAACTTGTCGATCTTGGACGAACCCGATTATGTTCTTCACTCTCACGAACTCTCTTGTATGTGTGCGTCTTTTTCATCTCCGAGACTGGTGAATTTATATCGAGTTGTGTAGAAGATAGAATAAAAAAAGATAGATTTTCGTAACTGAAAATCTGATAAACAAGCATATCTTGAAAATTTGAGGAGATAAAATCATATCTCCTCTTGCTATTTCTTGCGAGGAAGTAGGAAAATAGAAACAACTTCTTATTTCTTTTGGATTCTGAGTATACAGATGTGAAGAAGTTTACAAATCTCTTTGTCTTATTTGTTTTACTTCCAACCTCACGTGAGCTTGGGCTCACTTTTATTATATTTTTTTTTTCTTCTTTTCTTTTCTTCTCTTCTTTCTTTTAGTCTTGTTGTCTTCCTTTAGCAAATTGAACTTGTAAAATACCTATAATAAAATAACACACTATTTAAGCTAATTATTCAATAAAATATAATATGGACATAAATACGTCACTTATTAATAAAAGTCAATAAATATTATAAAATAACACATAGAAGACAACCATAAGACTAATTTTAGGGGACAAAAATATAGAAACATATGCGCTTATCAAACAAGTAAGGATGCTGCCATCCACATAGAGGAGAAGATAAGTGTTATCTAAGCCTCATTTCAAAATAAACAACGAAGTATCACATTTGCTATTTTCAAAGCCCAAACATAGAATATAAGTCGCAAACCGCTAATACTAAGCATGGGGGGCTTATTTCAAACTATAAAGAGACTTTCGAAGAAGAGATGCATGCTTAGGCTTAACAGGATGAACAAACCCAGGAGGCTTATGTATGTAACAGTCTCATGAATATCACCATGAAGAAAATCATTCTTGACATCCAACTGATGAATTGACCACTACCGAGAGATCGCCAAACTCAACGCAGTACGGATTATAGTGGGTCGAACGATCGGACTAAAAGTGTCACCACAATCAACTCCCACCACTTGACTTTTACCATTAGCCACCAACCAGCCTTATACCGTTCAAAAACACCATCAGATTTCTCCTTGTGAGTGAAAACCCATAAGCAACGAACAACATTGGCATCTGAAGGATGAGGAACTAAATTCAAGTATGAGAGTCAATCAGGGCATATTCATCACACATGGCGTTAGACCAGTTAAGATCAGCAAGAGCTTGTAAATGGGATCGGGGAAGAGGAGAGATGGAAGAAGGAGAAGAAGTGATAAGAGCAAGGCTAGCATATTTCAAATTTGGTTTAGAAATACTGGATCGGGATCGATTTTTCATGGAATGACCTGGATGGGAGGGTTGGAAAATAGACGAATCATGAGAATGGGAAAGGCCATGAGCACGCATGCCTAGAAAAGAAGGAGACGGAGACAAGGGAAGGTCCAACTAGAAACCCGCTACTGAGTCAGGAGGCCCACGCGAATTTAGTGGCCCATTATCCCCACCTTGCACGTCCGGAAAAAGAGAAGAGGGGGTGGAATGCTGCTGGGCTCGTGGCCCAATAGGAGGACAATGAGAAACAAGACTGGAAGCATGAGCTGAAGATTAGGACAGGGGATTAGGGGAGACCGGGATTAATGGAGGAGTTGGATTGGGCTCTAAAATCAGCTAAGAGGAAAACATAATCAGAATTTTAGGGAATGCAATTTAAGGAGTTAGGAAAGGAAAACTCATCAAAAATAACATGACGTGAAATAATGCTTTTGTTGGTGGTAATATCAAGACACCTATAACCTCGATGAGACGAGGGTTAACCAAGAAAAATGCACGTAATTGAACGGGCACTCATTTTGTGTGGAGAAGTGGAGGAAAGATTAAGATAACAAAGACATCCAAAAGTACGAATATGATCGTAAGAAGGAGCCTTGTTAAAGAGAATGTGCACGGGACGAGGTTACCAAGAAGACGAGTAAGGCGAATATTTAATAAATAAATAGCCATATTGAGAGATTAAACCCAAAAAATAGGAGGAAGAGACGCATGAAATAATAGAGAACAATAAATATCATTAATACTCCTAATCATACGTTCAGCTTTGCCATTTTGAGGAGACGTATTGTGACACGAATGTCACCAAATCATGCCATGGGTGAGAGAAAATAGAGTAAAAGGAGCATTGTCATATTCATGGCCATTATCACATTGCAAAGACTTAATAGAGATGCCAAATTGAGTCTTAACATAAGCATGAAAACGCACAAAGGTGGAAAAGACATCCGATTTATTTTTAAGAGGAAACACCCATAAATAGTGATAATAATCATCAAGAAAAAGTAAGTAATAGCAATAACCTGCAGGACTAGTAAGAGGATAAGTATATAAATCGGTATGAATAATATTAAAAGGAGCATAAGTCTTAGTCACTGAAATGGAAAAAGGGAGACTATAATGTTTGCATAATTGACACCCATGACAAAAAGAGAGAGGTGTATTATTATTACATTGAATTAAATTATGACTTCTAAGAAAACTAAGAACTTGATCTCCAAGATGACCCAAACGGCTATGCCAAACTTTAGAAGAGAGAACAACAAAAAGGGATGAGGAAGATGATGCTTAAGTTAAATAGTTGCTACCTTATCAAACTTAGCATAAGTTGCATTTCATTTCATCAACATGCCCAATTCTTTCTCATTTATTAAAAACCTTCTCTCACAAGCTCTTTTAAAATTAGATTCTTTGGGTTGAAATAACTCTTTCAATCCCTTGCTTACTAGACTTTGATTATTGGACGGGTTAGGGTCAATGTTGTTCAGAAGCGAGTCGTGTCATAAGAGGGTCACCTCATAAAGGGTCGGTAGAGGGTCGGGCCAAATCGATAGTGGGTCGATAGCGGCTCGATAATGTGCGGGTCGAGAAACAAGCTAAGCAAGAAAAACAAGGAACAAAGAGAGCCAAAAGTAAGTTTAAATGAATGTGAATCCGAATATGTAAGAATTTTTTCCTTGAATAATGCCAAAAAGGGGATTAATTCCCAAAATGTGTGAGAAAAAATTTTATTTCCCTGCGTACCGTCCACGTAGGACGGCACGCGAAAAAATTTTTTTTTTTTAAAACTGCAATAAAACCGCTACTCAGAGTAGCGGTTAATGCATTAAAACCGCTACTCAGAGTAGCGGTTATATTTAAAATCAACCGCTACTCTGAGTAGCGGTTTTATTTAATGAACCGCTACTCTGAGTAGCGGTTTACAAGATTTTTGGACCCGTTGTAAACCGCTACTCGGAGTAGCGGTTCATTAAAGAAAACCGCTACTCCGAGTAGCGGTTTATAAAAATCCCCAATTCAGACCTAAATCCCCCAATTTCCCAATCTACAGGTGCTCGAAATTTTTTTTCTCTCACAATCACTTCTCCCTCTCTCTCTCTTCCGACGACGCTGCATTAGATCATCATCGCCGGCGACCGGAGTCCGTCACTTCTTGCTCTCTCTCTTCCGACGACAGCGGCACCTCACAATCCGTCACTTCTCCCTCTCTCTTCCGACCACAGCGATCTTTGTGAGTATTTGTGTTTTTTTTTTTGTTTTTTTTAATTTAATTTGTGTAGCATGCCATATTTGTTAGATGGAAATTGTTTAGTTTGATTAGTATAATTTAGTTGTTGATGATTAAAAATTTAGGATATTGTGATGGTTTATTTTGTATCAATTGGAAGGTTAGTATAATTGGAAGGTGATTAGTATAATTCGAAGGTTATTAGCATATTGTTTAGTTGTTTGATTAGTATAATTTAGTTGTTGGTTGGTTAAAAATGAATTTGAGCATTTTGTGATGGTTGATTTTGCATGAATTGTTGTGTTTATGTTGTAAATACTACTAGTATAGGTGAAAAATAGTGTTATATTGTTTGAATATGTAGAATAAGAATAACTTAATTAAACATTATGTTTTTTGTATGTAGAATATGGAACAACCTAAATATCCTCTATACCTTTATTGGAATGGTGAATTATCTCAAAATGATGTTGATATTGTATATAGAGGTGGAAGGAAAAAGTTTTTGTTCATCAATTCCGGTATGATGTTTCAAGAGATTCTGAATAGGGTATATGACGTTGTTGGATGTGATCGTATGTATGTGGAACTGAAATTGTTTATGAGATATCCGATGCCGGGAAAATATGTGCCAATTGCACTAGAGGATGACGAGTCACTGAGTGCTATGTGGCTTTCAGTGACACAAACGTCAGCCATGGCAATGGAGGTGTACATTGAACAAGTTCCCAAAGAGATAAATGTGCAAAGTAATGTGGGTTATGTACCTTCAATGGACTTTAGGGATAGCATGGAGGTACCGACATCAGCTCCTAATATGCAATTTGAATCATTTACTAGCATGTTGTCAGACCCACATTATGTAAATCAGCACATGAATGAGTTTATTTCTCCTGCTTCGTCTCCCCACATACCATCCACATTCCATCTTGACACTCTACATCAAAATGATGTTGATTTTTTGGGAAACGAGGAGGAGCATGTGGATTCTGATAGGGATGAGGATGATGATGCAAGAGAATTAGCTGACAAGGCAATAAAGGCTGGTGTTCCTTCACAAGATTGGCTTAGAGTTGACGAAGTTGATCAAAGGTTAATAGATTCATGGATGACTTGGAATGTCACTGGTTCATTAACTGTGGCTTCTGAATTTGAGATAGGACAAGAGTTCGCCTCATTGCAGCAATTAAAGAATTTTGTGAAAGCATGGTCGATCTCTAGAAACCAGATGTTTCGGGTGTTAGAGTCAGAGCCCACAAAGTATGTCATTGAATGTGCTAGAAAGGAAGTGTGTCACTGTCCATGGAGGTTGCGTGCAATCATGACTAAGTCGTTCTCATTCAAAATTGTACGATATGTTGGTCCACATGCAAGCAATTGTTTAGGAGACATAACATGTGGAGACCATCCTCTCATTTCATCAGATTTCGTTGCTGATCTTATCGAGGATTTCATTAGGACTGATCCTTCATTCAAAGTTCAGTCCATCCTTACTTTTGTGAAGAACCAATATCAATTTTCAATAACATATAAGAGAGCTTGGTTAGCAAAACAAAAGGCAATCAGCAATATTTTTGGTGATTGGGAGAAGTCGTATCAAGAGTTACCGAGGTACTTGCAAGCCTTGAAAGAGTCCAATCGAGGCACTGTCGTTTACTGGAGTACGATCCCAACACAAGATCCTACTACGCACATCTTTAGGAGGGTCTTCTGGGCCTTTAAACCCTCCATTTCCGGATTCCGTCATTGTCGGCCTCTTATCACTATAGATGGTACTCACTTGTACGGGAAATACAAAGGCAAATTATTGATTGCTATGGGAACAGATGCTAATTTCCAGCTATTCCCACTTGCCTTTGCTGTTGTGGAGGAAGAAAGCACGGAGGACTGGTCTTGGTTTTTAGCTTGCATTAGACGTTCCGTCACAGATAGAAAGGATCTGTGTGTCATCTCTGATCGTCATAGGGGTATCCTTGCAGCTATGAATGAGCCTGGTAGTGGTTGGGAGGAACCATATGCACATCACCGCTTTTGTGTGCGTCATCTTGCTTCGAACTTGAATTCGAAGTATAAGAATGCTGCCATCAAGAACCTATTCGGAAAAGCTGCATATGCTAGGCAGAAAAGGAAGTTTTTGTACTATATGGATCGAATTGGCTCCATTAATGTCGAGGCAGCTAGATATCTGTTGGACATTCCCCTTCATCTATGGTCTCTACATCATGATGGTGGGTGTAGATATGGTGTGCAAACCACCAACATGTCTGAAGTGTTTAATGGTGTCCTAAAAGGAGCAAGATGTCTACCGATCACTGCTTTGGTAAGAATGACATTTTATCGTGTCAATTCTTATTTTGCTACAAGGAGAGAATTAGGTAGAAAAAGACTTGAGGAAGGCCATGATTATAGCCCGAAGGCGACTAACATCATTGAAAAGAACATGGAGAAGGCAGGTGCTCATGAGGTGATTGTGTTTGATTATGAGCGAGGGCTATTTGAGGTCACTACTGGTCGTGGAGACCGTATTGCGGGAAAGGTGGAAAGAAACACACGGTTAACTTAATGCAGAAGACATGTACATGTGAGAAAGTCATAATATATAAGTTGCCGTGTTCTCATGTCCTTGCGGATGTCGTCACCGGAGCTTGTCATATAGTGGTTTTGTGGACGCTTCATTTCTGACTAGCTCGTATCGATCTACTTATATGTCCTTTTTCAAGCCTGTGCCTGATATGCATAATTGTTCTCCATATGATGGTCCGAGAATTATAGCTGATGAGAGGCTAAAACGTGGAGCTGGACGTCCACGGTCCACTCGAATACAAAATGAAATGGATGCAGCTGATAGGTCTGGCAAATATAGATGTAGCATTTGTAAGGTTTCAGGACACAATAAGCAAAGATGTCCTAATAAGAACGGTGAAGGAACATCTGGGTAAATGTTTTCATATTTTGTTAAATTTCAAAAATTTATATTATTTCAATAGTCCTCATTTTGTTACTAACCGGTATATTTTTTTTTTCTTATTAGGTCTGATGGCGCAGTCCATCTTTCCCGGCCCCACTGATCGCAGCGTTCTCACCCTCCAGGACCAGCATCGGAGTGAGGATGTCTGGAGGGGAGTAGCGGACACGGTACTAGTGTCGGTTGCATCATCACAGTCTCTATCTTGACTGGGAGATTCACGATAGGGTTCTTCGGTATGTCGAGCGGGCTGGTTTTCTCGGCATACATCGTTTGGTAGGGGGAGGTTTGGAGATTGATAGACCACTTCTGACGGCATTAGTGGAGCGATGGAGGCAGGAGACCCATACATTTCATTTGACTGTTGGGGAGGCGACGATTACTTTGGAGGATGTCGCTGTTATCCTTGGACTTAGAGTCACGGGGCACCTGTTATTGGTCGAGGCGAGGGTAACTGGGCTGCATTAGTTTTCGAGTTGTTAGGGATTTGGCCCAACACACCGGAGAACGAGCCCAAAGTTCTCCAGGGTTCGTCTTTGAGATTGACATGGCTTCGGCAACATTTTTTCTTGTTGCCGAATGATGCTGATGAGGTGACTGTCCAGCGATTTGCCCGGGCTTACATTCTTGCATTGATGGGTCCATTCTTTTTGCCGACAAGAGTGGAGATGCAGTCCAGGTTCTTTATCTCCCGCTTTTAGCTGATCTCGACGTAGCAGGGACATATAGTTGGGGTAGTGCGACCCTTGCATACCTGTATCGGCAGCTATGTCGGGCATCACATAGGGGTGCGAGGGAGTTAGGTGGCCCTGTGTTGTTGTTACAGATTTGGGCATGGGAGCACATACACATTGGCAGACCTCGGATTTCGAGGGTGCGGGACCCACCTCCACAGTTTGACGAGGCTTCCTATTTTAGGCTCCCAGCATGTTCCGGGGATTGACCCCTTAGCTGTCAGGTAATATTCAATGTCTCACATTTGTTGACATTTTTTAGATTCATTTTTCTCATGGATAATAACGTATATTTCTTTTCAGTTGGCTTCGAGTACACATCACTAGGTCCCACACAGCAGGTGGGCTTCCTTACTACAGGGATGCACTTGACCATCAGACGGACGAGCAGGTACATAGGCTCGTACTTGCCTAACTTATATACATTGGTAGACTCTTCTTTTGCCTAATATTTGTAAGATTCTATTTTTTGTAGATGACTTGGCAGCCATATACTGATGCGAGACTGGCGTTGTTACCTGCTATATGTCGAGCTGATCGACATGTATGGCGCACATGGCCCCACTTATCTGTTTCGACATTGTAGAGTTCCATTTCCCTGGTCGAGTTATGCGCCAGTTTGGATTCGAGCAGACGATTCCCGCACCTTCTGATACGAGCACAACCCTTCATGCCATAGATCGGAGGTCGAAGAACAAGAACTATCCGCTCAGACATCGACCTTACATTGCACATTGGGATGAGCGCGAGGGACACATAGTTCAGGGCACTCCTTTTAGTGGTCGTACTCTGCCTTTGACGAGTATATGATATGGTTTCGTCGCATCACGAGGTTACGCCTGACGAATCCATCGAGGCGACCACCTTCTACACATTATCAGCCTGCGTCTGCAGATATAGTACTGGTAAGTTAACTGATTTTTAGTTGCACTTTTATTTATTTATACAACTATATAATATGTATTTTTTTCTTTCTATTCAGGCACATACTTTATCTGATATTGCTCATAGGTGCGGTACTGTGCTAGAGGCTTCTGAGTCATTGCCTCCAGATATGGTGCGTGACTTGTATGCGCAGACATTGCAGACTATGAGGGGACTGTGTGTTGATGCTGTTGGCCGAGCTGGACATGGCCACATCGTACAGGGCGTGCCTACTTCTGCTGGATATACATCGACTTCTACATCTTCTACGTCTGCTGCCCATATATCTACCACATCAGCTTTGCTTTCACCTCCAGTCACTCAGAGGGCCTATCGACGACGTTCTGACACTACTCCCCCTTCTCTTGATGCCATTGCAGAGACTCATGAAACCACACCTAGCTCATCTACACCTTCACAAAAGAAGAAGAGAGGGTTTTAGAAGTTTCATTTATTGTTTATGTAGTTAGTTAACATTATTTTCTCACTCTAACTTGTAACTAAATTTTTTTACATACATTTGAATGTGTATGATTGGTGATGAGTGATCAATGTGTGGCTTATATTTGGTGTTGTTGAATGGAATTTGGTGCTGGAATTGCAGGTTGGATAATGTTGAAATTGGAGGTTGGATAATTGTTTGGAATTGCTGGAATTGCAGGTTGGATAATGTTGAAATTGGAGGTTGGATAATTGTTTGGAATTGCTAGGTTGGATGTTGTTGTTTGGGATTGTGGAATTTTTTTGGCGTTCTGGCAGTTGGCCAGTTATGTGGAAACAATGATGAGTTTGTAGTGGGTACAAAACCGCTACTCAGAGTAGCGGTTTTAATGAATGAACCGCTACCTGGAGTAGCGGTTTACCCGAGGAGGAAACCGCTACTCGAGTAGCGGTTCACTCATTAAAACCGCTACTCTGAGTAGCGGTTTAGGTGAATGAACCGCTACTCGGAGTAGCGGTTTTGTTTGAAGTAAACCGCTACTCCGAGTAGCGGTTTACCTCCGTTAAAACAAAAAAAAAAATTTTTTTCGCGTGCCGTCCTACGTGGACGGTACGCAGGGAAATAAAAAATTTTCTAGCACATTTTGGGAATTAATCCCCTTTTTAGCATTATTCAAGGAAAAAATTCGAATATGTAATTGTTTTTACAAAACCTATTTTATTTTTCAAAATTATTGGGTTTCTTTATTGGCCCTATAATGATCCTATCCAATAATGACCCTGTCCAATAATGATCCTATCCAATAAAGCTCTGTTCAATAAAAGTCTTACAAATTTGACTCTAACCCTATATCCATTGGGCTACCCTGTCCAGTAACCAGGTCTATTGCTAACTAAACACTCATAGGTATAGATATCGTGGGATAAGAGGGTATTTTATCATTTTGTGCACAACTTCTGATTCTTTGAGGACTGCGCTATTAATTAGTACTATGAAAATTGAATTTCATATGACTGATTGGGGCCTCTATGTTATTTTCTTGGGTATTTCAGTAACTCGTACTTCTTTCTATATGCTTCTGATCTTTCTTAGAGGAAGTATGCTCAGGAAATAATGGAGCGTGTAGGCATAGGGACTTGTCAGCCTGCAATGACTCTTGTTGACACTAATAACTCTAAACTTAGTGCAGATTCAGGTCCTTTAGTGGCTGATCTGACTCATTCTCGCAATCTGGTTGGTGCTTGTCGGTACCTCACTTTCACTCACCCAAAAATTGGATAATTATGTGGTACAACAAATGTGTCTTTTATGCGGTATACATTGCTTTAGAATGAATGAATTTATTTATTGGTGAATGAACATACTATAAAGTAAACTTTATACATTCAAAGTGATAACTATGAAAGAATTGAAACAAGAAACATATGTCAACGATTAAGTGGTTGATTTGGTAACCAATAAAGAATAACTTGAATAGAATTTTAAGCAGTGCCAAATGCCCTCTTCATCCTCATCACCTCTGCATTACTTAGAAGAGTGATCTGTTGAGCTATCTCAGCAGGTAAGTTACCGCCAAATAAGGAGTTCATTGTGAATTGAATAGCTGGGTTTGCACCATTCAAACTAACAAATGCGGTAGCTTGGGTGGTACCAACATTAACCTGGAAATGAAGCATGGCCTGTGGGAAAATCATAACATCTCCAACCTCAAGTCTTCTGTAGTATGCAGTGTTGTTTGTGTCAATAAATCCCGCAATTATTGATCCCCTTGATACAATTAGAACTTCTGATGTTCGGTGTGAGTGTACAGGTATTACTCCACCGACACCAAAGTCTAACCTTGCCATGGAAATACCTAGACCATTCAAAGCTGGGAATTGATCAACAAATGCTAGAGTTACGTTGTTTCCGGGTACATTTGTGATCGTTCTACCACCACGGAAACCAGTATAAACAAAATCATCTGTAGTTAGAGTAGCAGGGTCTCTACAAGCATACCCTTCTGGTCCTCTTGGGAGACTACGATCTGCTACACAAAAATCAACTTCTATTGCATGAGAGAGAGACACCAAGAGAGAAAAAGTGAAGAAAACTATAAGGTTATTCATTTTGTAATCAATTATGCTAGAAATATAAGAGCCTAAGAGGTAGATTTGCTAAGGGGAGATTTATTACTTTCTTCGTGTTTTTCTTGCATATGAGATAAGATATGGTAGCCAAGATTGGCACCCTATATATATAGAGAGAGTACTCATCCTTCATTCCTTCGTCAACCAAAGGGAAATATTAGACATTTTGCTGTCCAAATTTTATAGTCAATTATCACACATTTTAGGAATAAAGCCTTCGTGTATTCAATGCCTTTGACTTTATCTTTAACAATATTATCTAGGAACCGAAAATTAATAATTTCAACTAGACGCAGTCAGCAAAGTACGGAGCTTAAATGATTGAAATAACATATTGCATTTCAGCAATTCAGCTATATGGAAAATTCATAGATGGTAGGTGATTGTTAATACTCTTATATACTCCTGCATTATTTGAAGATATCATATGTTTTTATAACAAACTTGGTCTTTATCGTATCTTCTATTCTTTTTAGGCACTTTCTCTATTTTTTTAGATGCGATATTTGCTATTTTAATGGGTTAAATATAGTATCTAAAAAAACAGAAGTATTATTTCTTGTATTTGTCAATGACTTTTTAACTTTAACCACCGTATAAGTTCAAGTTTTTCAGAAAATAACAATCTTATGGTTCATAAAGTCTCACTTTAGCTAGACAATGTAACACTAACTTTTTTCTCTCTATAGAACGCTACTCCAAGTACCTAACTAAAGGTACATGGATTGACTCAAGTTTATGTTGAGCCCTAATTCAAGTTTGAGCTTGAGCTTCATGTTCAAGTTTGATTCGAGTTCTAGAGGTGATCATGGGTCGGGTCGGGTCGTACCTAAAAAAATTTACCCATTGGTCGGGTCGGGCCGAATTTGTACCTAAAGCTCGCTATTTCAAGCCAAAATGAGTGGGCTTTTTGGGCCAAAATCAAGTCGGGCCAAAAACTAAACTAAAAAGCCATTTTTGACTTACCCAAAGCAAAAAAAAATCGGGTCGGGCCCGACCGCGGGCCAAAAATTCTGCCCAAAACCCGGCCCAAAAATGGTTCGGGCTGATCCTGCGGGCCGGGCTAAAATGATCAGCTCTATCGAGTTATAGTCGAGTTTGATTTTTTCAAGCTCGCGAGTTTTCAAGTAGAGTCAAGCTTGACTTCGAGTTTCAGAGTTGGAGTCGAGATTATCCAAACTCGACCTCGACTTGCATCATTTACACCCCTAAGAGAAATGATTTATTTGTTTAAGGGTGAGGATTATAAAGGATGAAAGGATAGGAATAAAACAAGAGAGACACACCTTTGTTTCACAAGTAACTCGCAAGTTGTCTCGTCTTATTTACACCCCTAATTTCACTTACCTTCTTCCCCTCATCCTCATCCATCCCCTTCTATCCCTTACATCAAACGCCCCACGGTATCTAGAAAATTTGATTCTCAATTCTCTAAGATGATTGAGATTTTGTTCTACTCCGCTTATTAAAATAAATTTCAATAAAAGTAAGTTAAGTTAAGCAAAAATAAGTTAACATTCAACAAAAATATGCTCAGTAAAAATGAGTTTATAAAAATAAGTTAAATTCATCAAAATAAGTTTTCAATAAAATTTCAATTAAATAAGTTCAGGCTGTTCAGCAAAAATTTATTCAGTTAAGTAAGTTCAGCAAAAGCAAGTTAATTAAAAATAAGTTAAGTATAAATAAGTAAGTTAAATGCAACAAAAGAGTATTTTTTATGAGATACAAAATATTTCTTTATTATATTTAAAACGAAACGGAGGAAGTAATATAAAACCCGAATCTCCAATATGTAATTCTTTATAATTAACTATACCCAATTCTCAACCGCTAAAGAACCAATGACGTGTCAATATATGAAACACTTAAGTTTCTGTTATACTAATTTGAAAATCCAGTAGGATGAAGTATCAGCTTATTCTAGTAGAGCTGCTAAATAAAGATTTGACACATAAAAACAGCTTCTAGTAGTAGTAGGGACTACATTACAGCAACAAAATCTGTGTGGATGTAACGAATAACGATGCTCAAATTTCAGCATTTGCAATGGCAGCACCCCATCAATGGCGTTTCTCTTTCTCACTCCTCTTTACTCAGAAAACCCAATGGAGGAGGAGGAGGAATTACTCGTCCGTCTACCATTATGTGCTCCCAATCATCTCCTACTCGGACTCAAGTAATCCAACAATTCTCAATGTTTCTTCGTTATGTTTATGTTGTTTTATTATTATTATTATCTCGGATTTTGATATATGCAGTTGTAAGGCCCTTGTAAACTTGTTACTCGACACACATTAGGTGTCTACTCGGATACGAGTTTTCATGTGTCCGACACGGCTATTTTGTAAAAAAAGTCAAATTTTTAGTTTGAAATGAATATCCAAGTAAAGTATCATGTCGAATAGGATACGCCATGACACGTGATTCTTGAGGTAGATGAAGGTGTTGAAGTAACATAGGTTAAGGCTAATGTTAAGTTATGTTCAATTTCTGTCACTTTTCTTATTCATCATAATATATTTCTATAATCTGAGTCGAGAGTTCTACTTTATCACAGATTATGAATAACAATCATATTGATCTAATCCTAATATATGTTATATATAGTCTTACCACCCTCATGTCGGAGCGTGCAAATTGCGAACACCCAACTTAATTCAAATTGAGTCCTACCAAGTGATGCTTTAGTAAAAATATCTGCCAACTAAAACTTAGTAGGAACATATGACGGACTCACTAATCTTCAGTCATAGCATCACGAGCAAAATGACAGTCAACCTCAATATATTTAATACGTTCATGACATACCTGATTCTTGGCAATATATAATGCAGATTGACTATCACAATATAATCACATTCCTGTAGATGCTGAACTCCAAGATCACATGGTAGCTGCTTTAACCACTTTAATTCACAAATTATAGCAGCCATAGAACGAACAATACTGCCTCTGCAAACGATCGAGACATTGTAGGTTGTTTTTTAGTCTTCCTAGAGAATATCCTAACAATACAAACCACCCACTCACGGATATCGAGTAATAGGAAAAACAGCCCAATCACAATCACAACACCCTTCAAGGCGTGCTTTTTAGTCTTCCAAGATAATATCTCAACAATGCAAACCACCCACTCAGGATCTCCAAGTAATAGGACAACTAGACCAATCAGAATCACACCACCCTTCAAGGCGGAGATTACTATCAGAACGAAATCATACTCCATGTTTTGGATTTTTTTTCTTCAAATATCTCACGACTCGCAGAGCAGCCTCCCAATGAACAACTTTAGGAGCCTGCATAAACTCTGATAAAATATAAACAGAATATGCCACATTAGGTTATAATAATACAAAATGAACCAACAATATAATAAAGTGGCTTTTTGTAAGATCATGTTATATCCTCAATTCTGACGGGTTGGGACAACGTGACAACTAATTCCGGAGTGAGGGAATATGAAGAAATGAAGCTTTTTAGATATATCTTGTGGTAAGCTACAAAGTAAAAAGGTTTATGGGTTTTTTCAGAGGATAATGGAAAGCATATCAGTTGGAACAGAAGTTGGTGGTGCTGGAGGGGCAAATTCATATAATGCTTTAAAGAGGCTGGACCAATTATGGACTAACATTTGCTCTGCTGAAACAGGTGATAGTTTTGTACTTACAGTTTATGTTCTACATTAAGATTTACATAATGTCATATCATTGAAGAGGATTAATAAGCGTGTCAAGTTTGATATTATTGCAGTAACTATACCACCACAGGTAGTTACGAGTGCTCGTGGTGCTTTTAAGCGTAGCGAATCTTCTGGAATGACAGTGGAAGATTTTGATGTAGTGGTGTGTGGAGGTACTTTGGGAATTTTCATTGCCACTGCATTGTGTGCCAAAGGCCTGAAGGTCGGGATCGTGGAAAGAAATCTACTGAAAGGGGTATAGTACATAATTTTGACTGAGCTAGTGCTAAGAAACGAGCATTTTTGTTTTCCCTTCAAGACTACATTTACATTTTAATTTTGTGATCAGAGGGAACAAGAATGGAACATTTCAAGGAAAGAGCTGGTGGAACTTGTAAAAGTTGGCATTTTCGATGAAGATACTTTTGAACAATTTATAGCTGCAGAATTTAATCCTGTGAGTTCTATTTTTGCAATCTAATTTTTATAGTAAAACATTGTATTCCATGGAAACCATTTCTTATAATTATATGGACTTAAAGCTTTAGATATTTTGATTTTCATGTCTTAAAGGGAATTTCTAGGGGGTGGATCTAGTTGTAGGATATATAGTCCAAAGCTGCATCAATTCTTTTCTGAATGATACTGTTAGCAACGAAGTATGCATTTAGCAGTTCCCTGTCAAATGGCTCATAATTGGCTAGCTGTGAACTTGTTATACCATTATCTTGACATTGCTCTTATGTTTTCTTCCCATTGGCTTGATCGATTCTGCAGAACAGATGTGGATTCGAAGAGAAGGGTGAAATTTGGGTAGAGGACATTCTTAACATTGGGATTTCGTAAGTTAGACCTACTTATTGTGTTAGAATATGTGATGCTTGCCATAATAGGGAAAAAAAACTCTTTGTGAATACGTGAGAATTGGGAAACTAATCATGAGTGTCTAATTATCTCAAACATAATAAGTTACAGAGTATGTAACGAGTCTTATTGTATCACGAACTATCTAGCCAATTTAGTATGTTGATTTATGAGTGTGCTATGCTTCTGTGCTCGTCCCCATTCTAGAATGCTCATTACATAGAAGTACATTGCATATACCTCTTCATCTCATCCATGATTTGCAAAAGGATGCTGTACAAAATCATCTGTAGAATATAACTGTAAACATGTAATATTGTTAGAGAACTCGTATTCCCACCCAGGATCTGAGGATCATGCAATGCGGTTATGCCATAAACCATATCAATAATAAAGAACACTAACATCCATGAGC
This sequence comes from Beta vulgaris subsp. vulgaris, assembly GCF_026745355.1. Classification (NCBI taxonomy): domain Eukaryota; kingdom Viridiplantae; phylum Streptophyta; class Magnoliopsida; order Caryophyllales; family Amaranthaceae; genus Beta; species Beta vulgaris. The sequence goes on from NC_079208.1 coordinate 7,502,169, forward strand.
AAATTAACACCTACCTTATTGATGAGTGGTGACTAGTCAATACTATAGCAGAAACATTGATCCACTAAAAATAGTTATTGTAAAAATAACCACAGTTTCAGGCTTTCAGTAACACACTATCCAAATAGTCCCCTGCCTTTGTTGCATGAATGTATAATAATCAAACAACAGTTCAAGAAGGGAATCAAGAATCTGTCCTTACCTAAGTGCTATGTAATACTTTGTGTTTTAAATCGCTACAATTTGACTTTCATGCTTACCAACACATAGCTTTTACCATTAGTATCTCTAAATTTTTATTAGTAAATACTTCAAAAATCGATATTATGAAAATATACATTTAGATGAATCCACATCATCTTACATGCCAAATTTTCTTCTTATATATTAGTCTATATTATCGGCCAAGGGTGCCACATATATAGCGAAATTGTCAATTCAGTGATAAAAAAAACCGGAGGATGTATAAAGTTACAGACTAAAGCATTATAGATTGAATAATTGAATCAAGGCTTGGGTTTTAGATTATTCAGTAACAGGACTAACAGCTAATTCTGTTACAGTGAATACAAAATAACACGCCATCCAAAAACATATCGTGATAATAGCAGTGGACTATAATAGTTCTCTTTTTCTTCTTATGATTTTTCTGATCACTATTTCCTATTTCTAAGGTGTTGCATCTGCAGACAGTTTGTGTTAGCTTGAAAATTTTACATGTTATTGTCCCAATAAAAAAGAATATGGATCTGGTATTAGAAGAGAATGTTCTTTACTTCGTACATCTCATATGACCACTCTTGTTCCCCAACCCCAACAAAATGCAGGCCAGCTAAGTTGATCGAGATAATGAAGGAACGCTTCAGGTCCCTTGGTGGCATAATCTTGGAGGGTTATAATGTTTCTAACATATGTGTGTATGATGATTCAGTGGTAAGCTCAATAGATCTCAGCATAATCTGACCTTTGTTCTGTCACCTTCACTACTGAGCAAGCAAAGAGGACACTCTCATAGTCTCATATTCATGCTCTACGCAGCTATTAGTCATTCACTGTCGGGGTTCCTGGCAATGTAGGTTTTGCAGGTATCTGAAGAGAAGATTTTATCCTCACGCCTGATTATTGATGCTATGGGAAATTTTTCTCCTATCACAAGACAGGTCAGTCTTTTGCGTCCCTTATATTTCACGATTCTAGGACACGACTGCTTTATGCAGCGTTAATATCCTTTGTGTCTTAATTTCCCAAATGGGCAAAGCGTTTATTATCGTGTCTTGTGCATGAGAAGCTTGGTGGATATCTTACATAAACCATCCTATTTTGAAGCTAGAAGTAGGACCAAAACAAGAAAGATCAGAAGCTCATTTTTTCAGAAGAAAAATTCTTCAAGGGCCTTTCTAATTGATAGAGTGGCTTACATTTTGTTTTACAGATAAGGCAGGGAAGGAAGCCGGATGGTGTTTGTCTTGTTGTTGGTTCTTGCGCACACGGCTTTAAGAATAACACTACAAGTGATGTTATTTACAGCAGTTCAGCAGTACAAAAAGTTGGTCAGTCAGATGTCCAACTATTTTGGGAGGTACAATCCCTTGAAAATGATAGTAAAGATATTAACATTTTGTCAGCTAATAATATTTTTCCTGCAAACTCGGTCAAACTTTCTTCGAATTATGCAGGCATTTCCAGCTGGTTCTGGTCCCATGGATCGGACAACTTACATGTTTACCTATATGGAACCTCAGCCAGGATGTCCTACCCTGGAAGACTTGTTAGAAAGTTACTGGGAATTGATGCCAAACTACCAGGTTAACTGAAGATATCCTCTCGTCATTGACATTTTTTATGATATCTCTTTCAACTTTCCACTTTGCTATTTTAACTCGCTGTTCCTTTCTGGATGTTGATTTTGCCTCGTAGTTTTCCGTCTTGATGATATTCTTGGTCAATTAGTCTGTATGATTTTGTATCCTTGTTGAAGGATTAAAAATCCTACTTCACTTGGTCTTCTAAATTATAGTAATGTTGACCTAGTATATGCTTTTTTTTCTCCTCACTGGACTTTATAAATTTGAATCTATGGTTGGTGCCACTCCCTTTTTTAATGCAGTTCTCATCTTCCCTTCCAATTCTTTGCTTTTATCAGCAAACTTTGAAACTATACCTTTCTTTTTCCTAATACCTGATCAACACAGCAACACCCTTCCTGGCAACCAGTACATGGCCAATGAGCTGTCTTTCCACTGCTTCTGCAGTAATAGATGAAAATATATGTTCTATCTAACCCCAAATTGACCTATAGGCTGTTTTTAGTCTATCTGATATAGATATATTCCAGGGGCCTCAACCATCAGCTTAAGCTTTTGGTTGAGCTGGTCCCTTGACATGCCATCAGCTTAAGCTTCTGGTTGAGGCCCCTGGAATATATCTATACTCTATCACTATCACTGATCAATACATGGATCATTTTCCTGGAGATGTTTTCCCCCTAATCAAATACAGTTTTAGGCAAAGCGTAAATATTGCGAAGACCAAAAATGGAAACAGTGACATGTATTTCGAGATGAAGCAAGTCATTATTATGACTGATTTGGAACATGCCATGCCTGTCACATGGCAGTTAGTGTTAGAGTGTTTCAGCTGTTGACAGATTTTCTGATTTATAATGACTTGTTTTTTTTTTCTGCTTTTCTTTCTCTTCTCTGAACCATTCTCATCCTAGATTTGTTTTCTCTGTCTGCAAATTTATAATTCATCTGCCTGTGTTATTTTTGAGGTCATGCTTCTTCCCTAACTACCTGAATGCATTCTAATACGCCAATATTGAGAAGTTTCCGACTTTTCTTAGTTGCACACGTGCATGATTGTAATGAATGATGGTCTGTTTCTTGTCAAATAGGGAGTTACCTTGGATGATCTCAAGATTATGAGAGTTGTATATGGCATTTTCCCTACTTATCGTGACAGGTAACTTAAAGATGCTAGTAAGCTGTTTCATTTCAGTAAATTTTTTGCAAGTACACATTTCACTTGCTGTAATCTATCTTCATGAGTATAATTATAGTCTGGAACTCAGTCTAGTTTCAGACAGAATCAGATCATTCAACATGGATAATTAACTGAAAATTCTTGCACACCTGTTATAAATGATTATATTGCTAGTCTTACACTCCTCTTTTTCTCTTTTTCCCTCCTCTGGTTTTGCAATATGGCAGTCCACTACCAGCTGCGTATAACCGTATTCTACAGGTGTTTCACATTTGTAACTCAAAACCCTTCCATAGATTATATGGTGGCCAACGTTGCTAAATTATATTCTGCAGTTTGGTGATGCTAGTGGTATTCAATCGCCAGTTTCCTTTGGCGGTTTCGGAAGCTTGACCAGGCATCTTGAGAGATTATCTTCTGGTATATCTCCACTGGAAACTACTGTTTGATCATTGAAGCATGAAAATCCTGGCAGCTTTTCTTAATAAGTGTGATACTTGACTTATTTAAACTTCACTAGGAATTTATGAAGCAATTGATGGCAAATTTCTGGACTCGAACAGCCTGTCTTTGCTGAATCCATATCTGGTTGGTGGTAATCTACACTATGATAGATTTTGACTTAAATTTGTTTTTCTTAGCATAATCTAAGTCAAATATTTATTTTCAGCCCAATCTTAGTGCTTCTTGGCTGTTTCAAAGAGCGATGTCAGCAAAGCAACAGCCTGATGTATCACCTTCTTTTATTAATGAGCTACTCCATGCCAATTTCCAAAGTATGGAGGTAAAGCTTGCAGGTTTCTTGGGAATGATCCAGCCATTTTCTTCTTCCTTTTTTTTTGGAAAAATTTATAGGAATAATCCCAACATGCACTTGTCTTCTCAAAAAATATTCGCAAGATTTTAGGGGACCTTCTCATAATATTCCGAATTGTTATCTTTGCATATATAACAGACCCAAAGAGGCTAGACAAAGACTAACTATTACCACAATTGTTTTTCCCCTCAAAAAAAAAAAAAATTACCACAATTGTTTTAAGATGGTCCACCAAGAAAAAACTTGGTCTAGTTCTAAATACTCAAAAGGCGGGATTATATTGAGAAGATGTGTGAAAGTTTGGATCATATCATATCAGTTTTTTCCTTTTCTTTTTCCTTCTACATACTACATCAAATAAGATTTATTTTCTGCTATCTTGACATTGGACAAATTCTACAGAAGCTGGGTGATCCTGTTTTAAGACCGTTTCTTCAGGTTACTGCCTTTCTTGTTTTTTCAATATCCCTCTGCAGTCTGCATGTGTTCTAATTTCCTTAGCTGCATATAACTTATTAGTCATTTTTTATGATGTTCATGTTCTTATTGAGCAGGATGTAATTCAATTTGGACCTCTAGTCAAAACATTGGGGTTGGTCATGCTTACTAAACCTGGCATCATTCCTTCCATATTCAAGCAGGTAAACTATGAGTAATATCCCTATTCCTTGAGCTATCAAACTTGACAACAGATTTAGATAGAACATCCCATTGTCTGTATGTAAGGAGTTATCTTGGTGGAAAATTAAAGGTTGCTTGTCGATCTACCATTAGCGAAAAAATTATACTCCCTCCGTTTCATATTCACAGACTCCTATGCAATTTTCGGAGAAGAGAGAGGTAGAGAGTAAAAAGAAAAGGGACCCATGTGGGAGGAGAGAGATAGGGAGAGTTTATTGCCCAAAAAGGAAGTGTAGCAAGTAATGTGAAACTTGAAAGTGTAGCGAGTATTATGAAGTGGAAGATGTATGATGTTAGAAACATTGAAAAGTCGAATAAAAAGCTGGAGGACCTGATATAATTCTTGTAGGCATGTGATCAGATCTGCCCAGTTATTCGAAGCTCATGCATTGCTGTTTTTGCCTTAAAGCTCCTTACTTTGCTTTGTGAACCCTCTATCAAAATTTCTAGTGTAATACATACTTTGCATATGAATCATGATCACATTTATAGCATAAATGTTGTTATCATTTGCCAGTTTCATATTCCAAAAGATTTGGATTACTTGCTGCTTTCAGGTCGGAGTTCCGGTGCTAATTGATTGGTCAGGCCATTTCGTCATGCTCGGTTATTATACATTCCTCTCAACTTTTGTAGATCCTTTAATCAGGTAGTTATAATTCTTTACCTAGTACTCATTCTATCAGTTGTTACATACTATTTCATTATATCATACAAAGTATAGGCCAATGGTGGCCATTATTAATCATATTTCATCTACTTCCTGCGTTTTTTTAAAAAAAAACTTGCAACACTTTACTAAATGGGAAATAATTAATTACTTGCAACACTTTCTACTTTAGTTTTTTCTTTCTCTCTATCTCTCTCCAATCACATGAGACTTTTTTTTTTTTTCTCTCTACCGCTATCTTACCTAAATTTTGCTTTGGAGTTGATAGAAAAAAAAAAAGTGTTGTAAGTAAAAAAAAAAACGAAGGAAATACTTAAATTTGTTATTTTAATTGTATCATGTTGATCATTTGTGTTAGGCCTTCAATAAATACATTCCCTCCGAAGATGAAGTTTCAATGGAAGCGATATCTCGATGCTTGGAAATACGGAGCCGGTTTAGACTACAGACTGTGAAACAAGAAATTGTTGAATTAATTACCAGAACTCAATGCTTCCTTATTGTGATTTTCAGAAATTCCAATGACTAATTTCAAGTTTTACCTAAACTTTGATGTTACACAAATTATTCGGCGGTAAAATTAAACAAACTCAATAAACAATCCCCTTTCATTCCACTTTAACCCAACACTATTCTAGTCATCCCTTCTCTTCTTTTTTCTTTGTTTTCTTGATTCTCGAACTGCAATAGACAATTTCAAATAATAACTCGGTAGTCTTACGGAACGGATTAAACTAGTCAGATTAAAGAATAACATTACTGAATAGAATAAACTAGTCACAAAATAAATTAAATCGAACCTAATTTTAAATTAAAAGTAGGTGATCTTTATAAGACCAACTCTTTACAACTAATAGATAAGAGATTTATAATTCCCCCTCCCCCTCTCTTCATTCTTCAAGATGAAATTGATCCATTTAGTTTTGTAGTGTATACTGAAATATGACTTCAAAGAATCAATAGAGGATTTTGAACCCTTTTTGTCACCGATGTTACTTATTGGCGTTTTGGGATTTCTTTTTTATAAAACGGGGTTAGGAATTTTAAAGGAAACATATATAGGGGATGTTTGGTTTAAATAGAAGAATGGAAAGAGAATTAAATCAAGTATGGGGGAGAAATGGTAACAATAATTGTTTCTTTTATTGGGTGTTTGGTTCAACAATAGAAAGGAATCATTTGTAAGGGAGTAGAAAGGATCTTGTTACTCCTCTAATTTGGAGGGTAACATTTTAGGCGTTTGGGTTACCCTCAAGTAAGGGTAATGGTTAACCCACTATCCAAACCAAACAAGGAGTAATGGATTCAAATTATCGAATCTGTTTCCAAACTCCAAAAAAGCTCAACCAAACAAGGCCTTAGATATCTTACATTCTATTTTCTTTTTCGCATGATTATGATATAATAAACGGTTATTTCACCAAATACCCCTGACAAAAAAATTTATTCACCAAATACCCCCACTTTTTTCAAAATTCACCAGATACCCCTAACTTTAAAAAAACCTTCACCAGATGCCTTTAATGACTAACGGCGGTTAACTCCGTTAGTCATTAACGTTAATTAACCCTAAAAAACCTTAATTAACTCTAGAAGACCTTAACTTACCCCTAATAACTCTAAAAATCCTAACTAACCCTAAAAACCCTAACGCAGCCCCAGCTTCCCCCACCACCACCCCACCAGGCCCCCACCCAACCCCAACTCCACCACCCCCCCCCCCCCGACCAGCCTCCCTCCCCCGCAACAACCACGTAGACCCTCCCCCACTCCCGTCGCCGCCCCATGTAACCCCTCCCTATACCCACGCAAATCCCCCACCATACCTAACCACCCTCAGCCTGCACCCCCCAACACCCCAGCCCGCACCTCCCTACCACCCACAGCTCGAATCCCCCTACCCCTTCGAACTCATCGCTCCCCCTCCCTTGCCGGAATATCGCGAATCCCGAGCCGCCCTATCCCTTCGAACTCAGTAACAATTTTCAACAATGGCAAATTATCTACCATTGGTGGATCTTCGATTGGAAGGGAATGTGGAAGGGAGAGGGGGACAAGTGCACCGGCGAGAGTGAGAGAGGGGGAGGGGGACAAGTGCACCGGCGAGAGTGAGGGAGGGGGAGGTGGGGCTGCGTGAGGGAGGCGCGAGGGACGTGGAAGGGGAGGCGCGAGGGAGGCGAGGGGAAGGGGGCTGCCGGGAAAGAGGGTCTGCCTGGGGGTTGCCAGGGAGGGGTTGGAGCTGCTGGGGCAGGGGTTGGGTGGTGGGCTGGTGGGTCTAGGGTTTGGGGGTAGGGTTGGGTTAAGGAGAGTTTAGGATTTAGTTAGGTTTAGTTAGGTTTATTTAGGGTTTTTTAGGGTTAATTAGTTAATGGAGCACTAACATTCGTTAGTCAAAAGGGTATTTTGAGTAATTTTTTTAAAGATCGGGGGTATCTGGTGAATTTTGAAAAAAGTGGGGGTATTTGGTGAATAAATTTTTTTGTCAAAGGTATTTGGTGAAATAGTCGTTTATCAAATTATTTTTTTTGACAATTGTTTCAATCTTTTGCATAATGTTTTCCTTATATTTTAACATCCATATTGTTATCAAATAAGATTGAAGTTGAACCAAAGATATTGAACCATTTCATTATGACAAACATGATCTTTCTCAAAACATACAATACTAATTTTCATTATATAAAAGAGAGAATAGAGAGAATTTTGTATTTTTGAATCTTGATTTTAGAAGAGCAAAAAAAAAAAAAAAAGTCGCGTGGAAGAACCTAACAAATTGTATTTGCTAACATAATTCCTAGGATTCATATATGTAAATGATTCATTTGGGCATTATTTAACACCTTTGATGCTGCCTCCATTTTTTAGTTCTAATGATTTTACTTTTTTTTTAGGGGTCTAATGATTTTACTTTATATGTTTATTAACGGACAATTCTGAGTATCAATATATCTTTAGCTACATAAGTACATAAAATTATAAAAGTATGATAATTTGAAAAAATTTACAAGGACAAACTAACAAGATCACGTGACATGATTATATTTTCATTTCTTACAAAATAGTCAAAATAAAATATGTGAATAGTGAAAGAAATGAATACGATATAACTAAAGATTAAAAATATTGATCTCCTTATTTAAAAAAATGTTTTGGTCAAGGTATGTTTGATAACATGTGTTACATATAGAGGAAAAGGAAAAGCAACCATAAATAAAGGATTATTTTTGCTATAACTTTAAAGAGAAATATAAGATCCTACAAACTCGCTTTGACACTCTTCTCCATTTTCCTTACCAATTTCTCTCTCTTCTTTCTTTCCTTCTCCCTCTCTCTTAGTTTCCTTTGTTTCTAATAAACATAATTATCTCTGGTTGTTGCATTGGAAAGAATAATAAGAATAATGGTGGGAGGAAAAGATCGCTCAAAAGAGCGTCGTGAAAAGAGACTTCAAGAGATTTCTCTGCTTCGCACCATTCCTTATTCAGACCATCGACGGTATATCTATGCTCCTAAATATTTTTATGTATTAATCTATTGTTTTAGATTTAATTATTGTTTACGAAATGAACATGATTGTTATAAAATATATAGATGTTTATGTTCTTGTTTTTCTTGTGTATATATTAGAATAGATATAACAATATAATTATATAATGGTTCTTGTGGATAAAGGTAACATGTATTTTGCAACTCAAGGCTGCATTTTGGATGGAGTCCGTTGTGATTCTTTGTTTTGTACATTATCCAAAATTTATGTATGAAAGATATATAGTTGTCATAACTCATCAAAATTTTATGTAATATTAACTTTTTAGGTATGAAAGATTACTATGTTTTTTCTAGAATCAATTTTTTGCGATAATTTCATAGTGTTATTCGATATATCGATTGACCTTAAATATTTAAATTGTGACGGTTAGAAAATATTTGAAAATGAGGAGCATTTGATGTACAAAGTCACTAACCAACTAATCTACAATGTCATGTTGATGTTTGCGAGAAAAAAGAAAAGGTATTTAAAGACAAGATAACATGCACCCCATAATTATTAGATTGAGAAACTGGTAAACAAATAAAAAAAACTCACGGTTACATCCCATTATCCTAAAATGATAATTTCATATCTTAAAACATAAAACCAAATAATTTGAGCAAATTTGAATTATTATATGAATTTTTTTTGGATGTATGATGTCTCCGATCCTTTAATCTCTTATATGAGAGTATTGTTCTTTTCAAATAACTATCAATCGTATGTTTAGCTTTCACCATAATGTTTAATTAAAATTTTGATTGTATTTGTTAGATGAGTAACAAAAAAATAGATACAATCTAAGCTACATATACTTTTTAATTACAATTCTACAAATGTGTATCAAATTGATTTATCGTTGTTTCTTTGTTGTTGAAGATTTCAGTTTGGTGATTGTCCCATAAAATTAAGATTTTATCTTTATTAGTAATGGAAGATGGCTAATTGGTTCAAGTTAATATTTCACATACTACTACAACTATCATAAAAAGTGATTTTTCAAGGTCATTTATAATGGTATAAGATATAATCTCACACATTAGTGAATAAAATGATCCGAGCATTGTCTATTGCCATCTCTAGTTGTGATGAATCATGCATGTCTAAATCTTCACTTCATGACCACAAAACTTGTGTTATTATGCAGTCTTATCAAAATATAGTACTCTTAGAGACTCTAATCAAAATGATATAGGTAGATTTGGATAATTTTTTAATCAAATGTCTAAAATATTTTACGAGACTCCTTATATTTTTTGGGGATTTAATGTTTTGTTTATCGATATATTAGGTGGTGGACCGCTGAAACGATTGCAGTAGTAACAGGTGGTAATAGAGGAATTGGGTTTGAGATCACCAAACAACTTGCTAATCATGGGATGACAGTTGTACTTACCTCAAGAGATACCGAGGTAGGTATTGAGGCCGTGAAGGTCTTACAAGAAGTTGGATTGTTAGTGGAGTTTCATCAATTAGATATTGTCGACCCTCAATCTATTGAGAATTTCACCGAATGGATTCAAGAGACTCATGGTGGCCTAGATATTTTGGTAAGACTAATAATTTTTTATTATTCTATGTTATACCCATATGTTTCTTTATACGTTATATATTAACCTTTTTAAAGTTCCACACATTGTCCTTAAATATACAGAAGTAAATTATAATGCGTGATATTCTCACTGTTATTTAGACGTCGTTAATTTCATTTACTTTTTGTAATCTAGTAAATATAATTTTAGCTTATAGATAATTTAACTCTTATGGGGTATATTTATAAATTAAATTAACTCCACTAAATACAAAAGTAAATGAAATTATTTATTATGCATAGTCAAAATAGAGGGCATTATACGTGCATTACGGACTTACGGTAAGTTTAAGGGTACTCCATGAAACTTTAAAAAGGTTGGGGTATTGTGCATAATTATGTGTTGTGAAATTCTAAAGGTTGAGCTATGGTGCATTATGTGCTGTGAAATTCCAAAAAGGTTGAGGAAATCTGATTATAATAGTCTCTGATATATTTAGCTCTACTCCAGTACTTGTACATGGAAACACCTAAAAATATGTTACATTAATGCATATAAACTATTGATAACCATGTGCTCTAAATTGTTTTAAAAAAAACCAGGTAAACAATGCAGGTGTTAACTTCAATGTTGGATCAGAGAATTCTGTTGAGCATGCAGAGCAAGTTATTAGAACAAATTATTATGGCACCAAAAATGTAATCGAAGCTATGATCCCTTTGATGAGGCCTTCGGCATCAGGTGCTCGTATTGTTAATATTAGCTCAAGGCTAGGCAGATTAAATGGCAAAAAAAATGTAAGTTAATAATTCTAGTTCTCGTTCATTTTTTGCTAACCAAATATCAAGACGAAAATTTTAATTTATTCATTGTTTATTTCATTGTTCATATTTTTTCGATACCATTTTATTTTCAACACTTCCCAATCATGGTTGTGTCATATTACTTACAAAATTTTCACAATTTTTTCAGAGGATTGTGGATGATACATTGAGGGAACAACTATCTAATGAAGAATTGTTGTCAGAGGAACTAATTGACGATACTTTAAAAACCTTCGTAGAACAAACTAAAGATGGTAGTTGGACATCTGGTGGATGGCCTCAAACATTCACTGACTACTCAGTGTCAAAACTTGCTATAAATTGTTACACGAGATATTTGGCAAGAAAGTTATCAGATAGACCCGAGGGTGAAAAAATATGTATGAATTGTTTTTGCCCAGGATGGGTTAAAACAGCAATGACAGGTTGGAATGGAAATATTTCTGTGGAAGATGCAGCTGATACTGGTGTGTGGCTTGCACTACTACCTGGACAACCAGCTAGTGGGAAATTTTTTGCTGAAAGACGTGAGATAAATTTTTGAAAAACTTTGTCACATATGTTACATTTTTTTGTGTTTATTAATGGTAGTTTTTATGATAAAAACTACCTTATCATGTTAGAAGATCAAATAATGTTTTTGCTTTGTAATTGTAAAAAGAAAACGATTAGTCCGGTCAATTTATAGAGATGGTTATTAAATTCAAAATGATGATTAGATTTAGCTCTGTTAATTCCTTTAGATTCATTTCGTTGTGTTTTAACTCAATGATATGTAAAATATGAGGGTCATTCAATATATAGTTTTACAACTTTTACTCAAAAATTATGCATGCTTAAATTAGCCAATTACCATTGCACTCTACTGCCTCCTTCAATTATGTACCAAACCTATATAAGTATAAAAATCAAAGCGACACATGTAGGCTATATATGTTCAACTTATTTTGAAAAATAAATTTAGATAAAATAAGATAAGTTCAGATAAGATAAGACAAAATAAGATAAAATAAAATAAGTTGAATAAACGGACTAATTATGCTAGGCAGCACAATAAACTAGAATATAAATTTAGATAAGATAAAATATAATAAGTTCATATAAGTCATAAGATAAGATAAAATAATTTTAAATAAGTCAAAATAAGTTAAATTAAACGGGACCGTAATGTATATGTTTGTTTTTTCTTTTAACATACATGCTTGAGAACTAAATATGGATAAGATATAAGGATACAAATAATATACTTAGGGGGTGTTTGGTAAGATTAATGGAAATGAAATGGAAAGGGTTTGGATAAGGAAGGGAAACAGAAATAATAATTGTTACCTTTAATACTTGTTTGGTATCCTAGTGGAATGGAAACAATTGAGAGGTTTATTATGATTGAGGAAGGAAACGTGATTTGTTTCCACTAGTTTGATAAGGGTAGCAAATGGGGGGATTGAGTTTCCCTCCAGAAACGGTATTTGTTACTTAACACTCATACCAAACAATTAGAAATGAAAACGCTTATTTGAATCCGTTTCCTACGTCAAATTACTCTATACCAAACACCCTCTTAAGTAGCATCTAATAATTTCAAATCAGTGAATGTTCTTCACCCTACTTTATAGCAAAATTCTTAAATATACTTGGTCCACACTGATATTAGTGTAGACCAATAGCTGGCACATGTAAGGTTTGCCTCCCTTTACTGCCCCTCTTTCTCTCTTTTTCTTACTGTCTAAGTTAACATAGTGAGCTTTGCTCTATTTGTTTTAAAAGGATGACTATATAAAAAAGATGGTCACTATGTGTATACACAAAATTTCGAGTCAAAATAAATAAGACGAGAAACAAAGTAACAAAGGAATTATATTTCAATAAATGTATTGAGTACAATCTCTGTAACCAGTTTATAACGAAAAATAAACTAAGTCCTCTGATTCTGTTTCGTAGCTTGAGAGTGACACGTGTTGATGTCGACGTGGAGTTGAATGTAGACTGACTTGTTGTCAACGTCAACTTGAATTTGAGTGTGGGATGACGTTTTGTCGACATAAACCTGAGTTTGAGTTTTGTTTGGGTATATTCGAATGAGGGCTGACAAAGCTTGAATCTCAGTCGAATATGTTTGAGTGTGTATCTGAACAGTTGGCACAGGTTTGATGTGCTTGTTGACTAATTGCAGAGAGAATTCTAAGAGAATTTGATGAGCTCTTGAGAATAATGATTTTTCCGTCCCCTCAACTAAGAGATGTGAGGTCTATTTATAGGGAATGGAGATCCTTTCATGGACTTGGTAGTTTATGGATTTGAGCCCGTTTATGACTTGGAAGTCTTTTTACCTTTGCCACTTGACCATCTTATTCGGACTAGTAATATGGGCTAGCCCAATACTTTATAACCCAAATTATATTTGTTTAATTTAATTTGAATATGTAATTTGAGTGGGCTAAATTAATTAAATTGGGCTAATCATATTTATTTTCATGTAAAACACTAATAAATTTTTAGTGTCTACACTATGTTAGAAAATTATAGATATAATTGAGGAGTCAATAGGTTGAAAATGGTGACTATATGATAAAACAAGGTCACTATATTAAAAGAAAAATAGATATAAAAAGAATAACTATAGGTTGGAAAACAACGACTATCCATTATCACCAACAAATCCAAAGACTTAGCACTTAATTGTTGCCAAATCGAATAGTAATCCAAACTGTAATCGACTACTTTTAAGAGGTAACTCAAGACAACCTCGTCTTTGAACATGAAGGCCGTGAAGAGTCAAGAAAATTGCGCGTTTGCAGTTAGAATTTTGTTTCTTCTCTCTAAAGTTGAGGAAACAAAAAATTGTATTGCATTTCGTTTGGCAAGGTTGAGGAAAAATGGTAACTATATGTTGAAAAAAGTCATTATATGAAAATAAAGATCATTATACTAGAAAAGAAAGAGATTTTAAAAGAGAGTAACTATAGGTTAAAAAAAGGTCACTATGTCACAAAATGATTTATCTATAGTCATCCTTCTCCTTTGTTAAATTTGCTTCAAATGTTTTCCATTAAGGAGAGAGAACCTATGGTGAACAAAGGGAAAGATAGCATAAGGGTTGAGGGAGGGGGACAATTCAAGAGAGAGGAAAGGGAAACT